>NW_024581127.1:34643417-34813826 GCF_017639235.1 Corvus kubaryi
CCTTTTCCCCCTTTCCCCCTTTCCCCTTTTCCCCCTTTCCCTTTTTCCCTTTCCCCTTTCCTCCATCTTTTCTCTTTCCTTCTTTTTTTCTGTTTCCACCTGGCATTATTCACTTCTATTTCTCCAAGACATTTTCCCAAAGATCATCCTTGTCTGCCTTACCCAGTTTCACTTCAAACAAGACAGTAAAAGACATTCAAACCAAATCCCCTATGAGTTTCCAGCTTTGGTGGAAGGTGTTTCTGCCCATGGAAGGGGTTTGGAACGTGATGATTTTTAAGGTCCCTTCCAACCCAAACCATTCTATGGTTCTATGATTTCCTTCTGACCTCACAATAGTGCTAAACTTGGAAGTGTTATTTGCCAAAAAAACCATCTCCTTACTCAGTTTAAGCACCCAGTGTCCACACAAATAACCTAAAGATCTGCTTAACCCCTGGTGTGCCTCCTGCAGTGGGCAGATGGAGGGGTGTCTGCTCAGAGGGTTTATTCCTGACTGAGCAGTGAGAAGGAATCACCCACTAAATCACTGCAGGAAAAAAGTGCAGCTATTCATCCCAGAGGGACTTCCTCAGCAAGCAAGAGATCAGCAAATCCTTGTACTCTGCTCTGAGGTTGGACTCTGTCTTTCTTTCTTGCCCCTCAAGCACAGCAGACCTTCCAGAGGATGCCAATTGCTTCCACAGATGCCCTGCAGAAACGTGGGATGGATCAGCCAAAGCCACAGGTCACAACAAACATCACTCCTCATGATGGGACTGTCACTCCCAGCTTTTTGGGCAGCATCAGGCTCAAAGGACAAGCCAGACCTCACCCAAAGCCAAGAGGAGGATTCCAAGAAGCATTGGCATGTTTGGATTGCTGTGCCAGAGCCCTGGAGGAGTCCCTGGAAAAATGAATGCTCAGCCCTGAGAACTGCTCACTCCACATGTGAATTCCTAAACAAACCTCATCCCACAGGTCCCTCCAGCCAATCTACAAGAACTGCATGGCTGAATTTGGAACTAATGGCACTAAATCCCACCATAAACATGCAGCTGTCCTATCCTCCCTCCAAGAATTTTTTTTTTTTTGGCCTTAAAAAATTTACAAAACTTGCATTTAGAGAGCCAGAGGGAAGTTGCTCCAGTCAGGATCACAAGTCATTAGATAAACTTCCTGCCTGTGGATATTTCAACCCAAATATAAAATTATTTTCCCTCTGCAGGCTATGCTAACAGAAGGTGATCTTGTCTTGCAGTTTCTGTAACTCTGCAGGAGGAAAGAGGCAAAATATCTGAAGCTGGTTTGTTTTTCAAGGTGAGGGAGGATGAATTTTTCTCTGTTGACTCAAAACGCCAATTTTTAACCTAATCATATCCCACGTTTCATTGCTAATACATGAAAATGTCAAAAGACGTAAACCCCAAATTAAAAAGCTACTATTTTGGTTATATTAAGAGGGGAAATTTGCATATATTTGTAATGATTAATCTCAGAAAGGCATCTGAAAAATTAGCAAAACTATCATGGTGGCCCAAGAGATGAAAAGAGAAGAATGCTTTATTCTATTTATTTCTTCGTCCTTCTGTCACCCATAAAACAAAAAAAATAAAAACAACATCAGTGCGAAATCAGCATTTCCCAGATAAACATCTAAGAATAAATTTATGGAAAAAAAACCCCAAACACGACAGTATTTTTACACATTGCAATATCCAGCTACACTTCTGGTAGTGTACAATTTTCTTGCTACAAATAGAGAGCTCGCTGGGGGATGCAGTTGGCTTCCAAAAAGGGAGATGGAGGAGCTTGGAAGCTAAGGGGGAGTAATGTGAATCTCTCAAACACTGATAGCTGGATGGTCGTGGAGCCAAGCAAGGGTTGTTGGCAATAACACCTTGTGAGCAAGAACAGGATGTGGCTGGAGAAGGGACCATGCACAGGTAGGGGCAGCACTTTTCTGGGAAAAACATCCAGGTTCTGGCTCCTGGAGATTGGCACAACAGCACAGTGCAGGCTCAGGAATAAGGTCGAGAATAGGGCATGGACTGTAGGAGGGATCAAGGCCACACAAGATCCCTGAAGGCTCTGACCCATTTCCACACAGGTCTAGAAGAATTAGCTGTCCATGACAACTTATTTGCATAAAAAGAGAGAAAATAACAGGGAAAACTTATTTATAAAAGGTACCCCCATGAAGCCTGGGCACATGGGCACCCCAGGATCCTGGACACCCCATCAGCTGGATCAATGCTGGAGCCAGCACTGATGATCTTTATTCCCATGTTTAATCCATCTCTTTCTCTTCCCTTTCACCCTACCCCCTTATCCAAAACTCACTTCCTTTTGCTTAGACAGGAAGTCAGGGACTAATTTATACTGATTTCCATGCCAAATGTGTAATTTACTAATAAAACTTTGTACACTTGGGTGGACCGTCTGACTTTTGCCAGTCCTTTTGAGCACGGACATCCATAAATCTCAGGTGTTCCCTTCCCCTTAAGGCTGAACACTTTTCACCTGGGGCACCAAAGGGGGAATGGGGTGAAAAGATTTATTTTTCCAGTATCTAGTCACTGGCAGAAGACAAAAAATCATCTAATTGTTTACCCATATCTGTGCTCCAAATGGTATAAAAACCATGGGACGCTGCTGCAGATCCTTGGAGCAAATGTGCAAGGGCCTGGGCTCACATTGTGGTAGCTTCTCCTGTTCCTCATTTCCCCTAGAGATGTTACAGCCCTGGTGTTTAACCAGCTGGACCTAAAGCCAGTGGGCAAATCTGCAAACAGGAGATGGGAACAAGGAGATATGGGAAGGCTTGGGCTCTGAAGCAACACAGTTTTCACCAGCGCCGAGTGTGCTCTTCTTCCCTTGACTCTTCAGAGCTCTGAGGAGTAAACCAGGGAGTCCTGGTGCACAAGCAGCAAGGTGCCCATGTGGCCAAGAAGGCCAGTTGGATCCTGGGGTGCATTGGGAGGAGCATTGCCAGCAGGTTGAGGGAGGTGATCCTGCCCTCTACGCAGCCCTGGTGAGGCACATCTGGAGTGCTGTGTCCAGTTCTGGGCTCCTCAGGATGAGAGAGATGGAGTTCCTGGAGCAGGTCCAGTAGAGGGCCACGGAGATGATTTGGGGACTGAAGCCCCTCCCTTATGAGAAAAGGCTGAAGAAGATTGGCCTGCTCAGCCTTGCGAAGAGACAATTGAAAGGGGACCTCATCCCTGTTTGTCAGTGTCTACAGGGAGGGGTCAGAGCAGAGCCCAGGCTCTGCTCCATGGGGCCCAACAATAGGAGAAGAGGAACGGGCAGGAACTGATGCCCAGGAAGCTCCACCTGAACATGAGGAAGAACAGCACAACCCACTGTGGTGCCTTCCAACCTTCCTCAGGCTGTGATTTTCTGTGATTCTCCAACTCACCACTGCACTGAGGAGAAGACAGAAACCATGAGCTGAGACATGAAAGCATTAAAAAATTACATAAACAGCAGCGGCAGTAGGAGACCTTCAAGAGGAGATTGTTGGTTATCCCACAGATGCCACCATTTTTTGTCATCTCCTGGAGCATACATCCCTTGCCACAACAAATAATCATTGTTCCATCATCACAGGCTTTAAAATTCCTAGCCTACATCTAAAACCCTTCTTGCTGTGGGAAGACGCTTTCGCTTTGGCCAAGGTTTCTGGCCACCTCGGAACTCTGGCAAGGACGATTTGGGAGGAAAAACACTGAAAAGAAAAACTTTGCTGACAGATTGATTTGTAGTGACCATCAGAAATTGCTCAAGCATGTGAAGGGATACTCCAAGGACCTCTCTAAGCAGGAGAGGCAGTTCAGAAGTGTATGAATTTATCATCATTGGAGAATTCTGCAGTTCATCACCAGCTTTTGTAATTTATCACAGGGATGTCACATATCGGGAGCTCTGGGATTCTTAAGGGTGAGATGTGTCACATAAATACAGTTATTAAGGCAGCGAGTGTATTATACAGTTAAATACAAATGTTGCAATCTGGCAACCAATTTTTACTGCCAAAACCTAGAAGGTTTTTCCTGTCAGAAATTGATGCCAGCAGCGATAAATGGGGGATAGATAAAGTTAATCCGACTGCTTTGAGTTGAACAGGGAAGGTATTACTTTGAAGGGTTTAACATATTAACGGAATCAAAACGACATTTCAAAATATTTATGGAAATCTTTTTTTTTTTTTAAGCTTCTACAAGCAGTATAACAAAACCATATAAAACATTATTAAATCCTACCCTTAATTAAACATGCTGACACTTAAAAGCTTCTGTCTGATTTACTTTAACAAATCTTCTTTCCGTAAATTATGACTTTAAAACATCATTCTGCTCTAAATGAATCTGTATTCCAGAGGAATTAAAACCTTTTTAACAGACACTTTAAAAAAAAGTAAATTTTTAAGCTATACCTCCAACTTATCAAACTTAATGGTGAAACAAGAAAAGAAAAGGGAAACAATACACATAAATGGTAAAATTAACTGAGAAAAAAAGTCTTTATTGTTTCATGTCAGTTCAGAAAAGCTGAAGGACATGGATTCATCCCCCTCTGCAGCAGGTTGGTGAGGCTTCAAGCTATGAGGGGAACTATTCAACCACCTTGGAGCAGCCAGAGGAACACGGGAATGTCCAAAGATCACTTTGGTACAGCTAAGGTACAAATGACCCCACAACCCTCCCCAAAAAGCCAAGGGCTACTACGTTTCTCAGTGTAATATGAGTTAGGTAGGAAGAAACTGAAAGATGAAATACCAGTGCCAGTTCCCTCACTTGATTCAGGGGGTCACGTAGTGTCCCTTGAGATGTCCCAGTGTGCCACCACACCTAATGCTGCCATTTCAGAAGTGAAAGAATGGCAAGTCCTGTACCAAAACTGCCAACCCCACCAATGTTTCTCAGACACCTTGGAGTGTTGCATACAGGTAAAACCTTATAAAATGAAGGCCTTGTTGCCTTTGTAAAATCGTGGCTCAGGCCTGTTACTTCTGCTAGAGAAGGAGCGTAGGAAAGAGGCATAGCTGAAGTAGAGGTAGAAAAACATGCTGTGTGATTATCACCCAGTGGTGTGTGGTGATTGGTTGAATTAAGCTTGTTGTGCTTTGAAACTCTGTAAACAGCTAAGAAAGCATGAAAGACACTGTGTGGTATTAAAGATAAGCTTTTTGCCTTCTGAACAGAGTTGGTGTGAGTGATTCATGAGTGTCACGTCCGTCTCAACTGCGACACTGAGGCACCTCAACAGCCCCAAGAGCCACCAATCACATCCTGGGCTGCACCATAAGAAAGTGTGGCCAGAAGATCAAGGGAGGGGATTCTTCCCCTCTGCTATGACCTCGTGAGGCCCCACCTGCAGTGCTGTGTCGAGCTCTGGGGTCACCAACATCAGAAGGATATGGAGCTGTTGGACTGAGTCCAGAGGAGAACACAAAGGTGCTCTGAGGGTTGGAGTCCCTCTGCTCTGGAGAACAGCTGGGAGAGCTGGGGGTGCTCACCTGGAGAAGAGAAGGCTCCAGGGAGACCTTAGAACCCCTTCCAGTGTCTAAAGGAGCTCCAAGAGAGCTGGAGAGGGACTTTGGACAAGGGATGGAGTGACAGGGAAAAGGGGAATAACTTTGAACTGAGAAGGGCAAGTTTAAACTGGACATTGGGAAGTAATCCCTGGCTTTGAAGGTGCTGAGGCCCTGGCACAGGTTGCCCAGGGAAGCTGTGGCTGCCCCATCCCTGGAAGTGTCCAAGGCCAGGTTGGATGGAACTTGGAGCAACCTGGATTAATGGAAGGTGTCCCTGTCCATGGAAAGGGAGCACTGGAACTATACAGTCTTCAAGATCCCATCCAACCCAAACCATTCCATGATTCTCTGACCTTACCAGGATGAGCTGAAGCTTGACAGACTCCAGAGACCAAGATAATGTAGGCAAGCACCTTTAGGTTCTTACCCATAAGAGGGTGTAACAACCTGTGCCAAGCAAGACTCATAGATAAGTCCAGCCCATCACAAACTGACTGATTCTATCCTGAATGTCAACACGGGTCAAAAGTGCTTCTACAAATCCAGCAAAGCACCTCAGACCGAGCCTGAGAGCTCTGAAGAGCTCATTCTCACAGTTTAATTGACTCTTGATGTTCATAATGGCTTCCAGCTTGGACGTGGATGCTTCTCTTCCCAAAAGCACCCCAAACTGACAATACTTCACCCTGGGCTTCCATCGATTTTAGGCTGGCAAAATAAACTGATGAAGGGATTTTGCTGTTCCCAAAAAAATCTTCTGGTGATGATGCAAATTTCCTGGGGAAGGGTGAGGAAGATGGAATTCCCTTCAATCCCAGTAAAGAATATAACAATCTATATATGCATGCCCAAGGAAAAGAGGTGCTCTGTGAAGTTAATATTTGACCAAAAAACAGGTAAGAGCAGCAATACAAAGGCTGAACTTTCAGCCTTTTCCAGGACTCTTGGATTGTCTCACCCTGAAGCAGCTCAGATCTCAAACTCAGCTTCCCCATTTGGAAAATACTTTGAAACTCCTTTGTGGCCAAAGGAATTCTCTGCCATGCACCATTTTAACCAAAGTTTTGTATCAGTTCAATCAGAAAAGCAGGTTTGTTCTCTCACACTGTGCAGATGTAGAGCTGAGCCCTCTCTCTGGTGCAGGAAAAAATCCTACATATTTCAATAATGTGCACTTCTTAAAAAAAATTAATACCAGTGGGAAAAGTGAGGTGAAATCCAGAAGTCTTTTTTTTTCCTCAAATCAGGAGAAATCGACACTTTTTTTTAGTAAATCTCATCAATGCTAAAATCTCATCAGTGCTAAAAGCCCCAAAAATATCCTTCTTAAACTCCTTCTTGAACAGGCAAGTTCTTCTGCTAGGACTAGTGAAGGATCCAAAAATGCCATGGAGTGAAGACTCATGGGCTACATCCCAGACACACCTGAAAATGGGTAATAAACTGTGATTGTGACTCAATGCTCTTATTCCTCTTGACACACGGTCAAATGTCCAATAAGGTGAGAAACTCCTCTCTGAGGTGAGCAGTGCAGGCAGCCTCGTTTGGAAAGCTCAGATCACTTCTGTAGCCACCCAGCCTCCAAGGAAAGGACATCAAGGACCTTTCATTGCCACTTCAAGCTCAATCTTGTGTCTTCCAGGCAGTCAGCAAATGCCTCTTGCAGCCCACACGGCCACTTTGCTTTTCTTGAGATCACAGTAAGACAGGGTTGGGTTGTGTGAAAATGAAAGACTTTTAAAATTGTTTTTCTTCTTCTAAGACACTTCTCAGAGAGCATTTTCTGGGTTACAAGGATGTGTTCACTGCCAGCTGCTTTGTGGAGGATGCTGGGAGACCAACCAGCCACACCAGTCAAAAGAAAAGAGACTGACTCTTGGAGACAGTGCTCTACCTGGGTGTTTAATTTGATTTGCCTAAATTAAAAGCTCATTACCTTCAGTGCCTAATGTTGGAGAACCCCCTCATCCCACATACTCTGGCTAAGGAGGCAGATAAATGCCTTGGAAGCCTAGATTATTAAACCAAAGGTCAGAGAAAAAAACCAAATCAGTCGATTTTTCCTGCGTCACTGGAGGAAGCCTCAGCTTTTCCTCTTGGCCTTAGCTCCACAGCTCAGCTCCATGCACCTTTTTTCCTTTTGCTCCCACTCCCTTCCCAATTAATCCAGAGCCAGTTGCATTCAGCCAAGAGTTTTGTATGGGCATTTATGTTTTACTTGCCAGGACATCCAGCTCCAAGCATGCAGCACACAAATATTTGTGCTGGCTTTGGGAAGAGCTTTGACCAGGATTATTCACTTTGGGTCCCATATACACCCTGCTCACAGCAGCAGCCAAGTCTGTCTCACTGACTAGAGCTGGCACTCCACTTGTGATAACCTCTCCCAAATTCACTCGCCACAGATACAATCCTTATTCTGAAAGACTCAGCTCTCAAATGCAGAGAAACTATTTCAGAACAGGGAATAGCCCAATTTGACAGAAAGAATCCTGCCTTCATCTCATGCCTTTGTGAGTCATGTTCTTAAGAGGCAGAAAGTCTGCATGAATTTGAAAAGGAATCAGGTAACTTTGGTCTTTTTTTTTTTTTTCTGTTTTAGCAGGACCCTGCTGCTAGGTAAGCAAAACTTCTGCAGTTTACAGTCCAAAACTGCTGAATGTCCTGTGTGGCAGAACAATTCACCATTAATCCCTATTCCCAAATACTCTGCCTTCCCTCATCTGCCTAATTTTAGGCAGCCTCATTTTAGGCAGAGTGACAGCCACTTAACAAGAAAGTAGAAACTGTGGCAATTTTACTACTTAGATACCCAAAAACATGGTCGTTTTCCTAACAGCCAGGGCTATAAACCTGCCAAATGTTCCCTCACTGCTCCCATCTTCCAAGCTAGAGGGTGTTCAAGGAGAGACATACATCAGCCTCTGAAGGAAAGGGGTCAAGTGGCAGAGGAGGAAGATTAAGCCATGATTTGCAGCCGGGGAAGCAGAAAGCACTGCCCCAAAGGTCTCACCTGAAGAGCTGACCCTCCTGAGCAGAGATCTACGCAGCCCTGCCAGCTCTCCTGATTCATGGCACACTGCTTTTTGCTGGTGCAGCTCTCACAAGAGACAAGCAGAGGTTCTTGTAGAGCACCCGAGGCTGTTTGCCTGCATTGGTGATGAAAAAGGGGGGGGCAGTGGAAGGACACGTCAGTGTCAGGACAGGATGAGAGAAAGGGAGGACTGAGGGGAAGGGAGCTGCTGGTCCTCTTCAGCAGAGCACCCTGGAACTGTTCTGTCTGGAGATACGAGAAGTCAAATGGGAGAAATGGGAGACCTGCTAGAGCATGGGGAGAGGGGATGAACCAGGAGACAGCTGGAGGAATTCTGGGGCTGATGACAGGGGTAGGGAAGCACGGTTAAAATTGAAAAAAAAGCTGCATTAACTATCTGGACAATTAATGGTAATTCCAAGATCAAAAAATAATTAGTGCAATTAGTGCCTTATGCATCTATTTATGTAACTGCTCAGGAAAGGGGAAAATTATCCATCCATGTTTCTGGAATGCTCTGAAGAGTCGAGGAATTGATTATTTAATTTAAAAAAAGAGAATAGTTTAGGAGAGCAGACACAGTATCTGCATGATGCAGAGTCTTTCGTGGGTTAAGGATCTTCAGCAGTTATTAAGGTGCTTTATGCTGCAAATAATTTTGTACATGTAAACATCTTTCCTGATTACATCGATCTCCACAGGCTGAGTTTATACTCTTACATCCTCTCCAATCTCCTAAATTTACTTTCAAATCTTCTGACTATTACTATTACTATTTTTAATGCTCTGGTTTGCAAAACAGAGTATATGTGAATTAGGGCAGATCTGATGCCCTGATGAAAGCAGTGGATTGGAGAGAAAAGGAGAGACACTGCAAACAGGTCTGAGAGTTTATATTGCAAGGAAAAGGTCAGCCAAGTCCATCAGGCAAATATAGAAATAAACCCCAAATTCTCCTTTTTCTTCTCAGCCAAGTCTCAGCAGGAACTGCAGTCACACACACGAAATCAGAACCATATCCTAAACACTTGGTTTTTGTGCGCAAGCTCCATGAAGGGAGGCACCTTTAATGAATTGTGCTACATTTGGAAAAGCCATTTGAATTCTGTAATTAGCACACATACAGTGAGAGCTAACTGTACGTGTTTGTGTGTACACAGCTCTGGAAGAGGCAGCTTAATGAACTGTATCTACTGCAACTGCAACGCAAGTTTCATTTTGTCAGTGTGGTGCCACATGATGCTGTGATGCGGCTTCCAACAGCACAACACACTTCTCCTCCTATAAAATCCTCTTCCCTCCTTTTTTTTCATGGAATTGTGGAATAGTTTGGGTTGGAAGGGACCTTAGAGATCACCTGGTTCCAACACCCCCTGCCTTGGGCAGGGACACCTTCCACTATCCCAGGTTGCTCCAAGCCCCATCCAACCTGGCCTCGGACACTTCCAGGGATGGCGCAGCCACAGCTTCTCTGGGCAACCTGTGCCAGGGCCTCAGCACCCACACAGGGAAGAAGTCCTTCCTAATATCCAATCTAAACCTACTGCCTTTCAGTTTGAAGCCACTCCTCCTTGTTCTGTCACTACATGCCCCTGTCACAAGTCCCTTTTCTGTTTCCTCTTGGGTTCACGTACCTTGGCCAAGTGGAACTGGGGGGTAAAAGAAAAGGCAAAAGAAAAGACTACACAAACATCTGTTTAGGTTTAACTCCAGCCAGCAATTAGCCTCCCACAGCTACTCATTCACTCCTTACTCGCTGGTGTGGTGGGGTGAGGTAAGAAGCAGGAAAGGCCTTGACTCTGTAAGAACTGCTCAGCAGTAACTAAAAAATCCCTGGATTATCAACACTGCTTTCATTACAAATCCAAAACATAGCCTCACACTGGCTACTGTGAAGAAAATTATCTCCATGCCAGCCAAAACCAGCACAGCTTCCTACTCCGGCTTCACTTTAAAAATAAATAACCACCACCCCCAACAACAAGAAAACAACAAAAACCAGAAAAATAACTCCACCTACAGAACCACAGAGTGCCCTCTTTCACTGTGGGCCATCTTTTTTGTGTTATCTCCACACCATTCTCTGCCACCTGAAACCAGCACAAGCAAAGCTTTATACGATCAATACACATCCTATTGCCATTAATCACCGACAGAAACGGAAAAAAGCAAAGTAATCCTGACAAAAACATGTCCAGCTATAATAAAAGGATGGAAAAAAGGGTGAGGATAGATGAGGGGAAAAAATGGAAAGGCTGGGACAAAGAAAGATCTGCAACAATTTAAAATAAACTCACAGTCCATCCTGCAGCTCTTGAGTATCATTTGAGGTCCCCAGGGATCGAAGACTTCTTTCCAGAGAGGTCACTGTCAACAGCAGAGAAAGAAAAGATAAAGAAGCAGTACACCTTTTCAGAGAAAAAAAAAAAAAATACTGGATCTTAGTTCTGTTGTTTGTCTTTTAATTTAATTTTATTTTTTTAAAAAATACAATGAAGTATTTGAACAAGTAACCTGTGAGAGAAAGGGGACAACATCTACCAAAAGCTATTGCCACAGAATGATAAACTAGGTCCTTTGAAAGCATAAATGGTGAATCCCTGTATAACATTCCATGACAGGATGGAATATGACCCCTTGTCAGGAAAACCTCATTTCCATGGACCTTGCACAGGTCTCTGACTCCTCCAGCCCTGAGGTGATACAGAACTGTGCACGGAGCATCTGCAGCTGGAAACGTGCCCCTGATGAAGAGGCAAGAAGTTGCATAATAGCTATTTATTGCTCTGAATAATAATTAAGAGGAGGAAAACTGATGTCTACTCTGATATCTTCCACCTTCTTGTTCAAGACTTTAACAGTCGAAATGTTGTCTCTCTTTTGGCTCAGATAAAATGGAGCTGCAATCACCTCCTGTGTTTGTGCTCAACTACTTCTTGGGCTTTTCCATCAGGAGAAGAGAATACTCTACCTTAAAAGCAGCTGGAAGGTGGAAACATAGTTTGCTTTGTAATTTGCAATGACTTCAGATTTAAAAAAAAAAAAAGTATGTGTAGATAAAAGCAGAAATCTAGCAGTACTGTTTTCTTTTTCCACCCTTGAATTTCACTGTCTCAAATCCAATTTCAAATTAACAACAGGTCACTACTTTTGGACTTAGCACAGTGAGCAAGAAAAGCACTTCAAGATTTCCCACAATGGAACATGTTAAATAAATTACATTCTTGGTATTTGCATGTGGGATTTCTCTCAGGACGTTTCCAGTTGTAAAAACCCATAACCCATTATCAGTCACGCTTCAATATTTAAGGATAGAAAGAACAGATTAGAAACATGGCTCAATTATTTCTGCAGAAATTTAAGAAATCCTCTGTTTTAATGATTCTGCAGACTTGGACTTGGCCTGTAATTTTGAACAAGCCACTTAATGATATTTCCACTGACAAAATCCTCTCTTCTCTTTTGGGTTCTGCTGGCTTGACACCAAAAGTCACTAAACAGCATAAAAAGTTACTAATGTGCCTGAACTACATAAATATTAAAAAAAACCTTGAATACCACCATGTATTTCCACCAATGCTAGTTCTCAGTAACAGTTTTTACTGCTGAGTTTGGAGATTCAGTAAGATAAAGCCTCAAGGAATTGTCTATAACTGAGCTAATAATTACTCTTTGCTGGAAGTACAATGTTTTAAAGAATAAATTGGAAGTTTTCACTAATAACCATTTGCTTCTGTAGAAGGACAGCACTAACCCTGCAGAGATCTCATGGATATTATAATTCCCTCTTTCCCTGTCCACAATCCTAACAAATCAATTCCCCATGGAATCCACATGCTGTCCAGTTCAAATACGAAGTCTTGCATCAACTAAAAATACTTTTGGACCCATCAACCCTTTGGAACAAAGCAGAGTGTGGTCCTTGGAGAACAGACAGCAAGCCAAGGTGAAGAAAAGACCTATGAGGACATTGAATTTGTAAGAACAAGTTAACATCATGTGTGCAACTCCAGAACAAAACCAGCAGCTACAGCATCCATGAACCTTTCTAACCTGACCTGCAAAAATAAGGACAATTCCAAGTGAGTTTTGCTGCCGCCTGCTTTGGAGAAGACTGGAGTGGGAAGCAGCTTTCCTACTGTACAAAACAGTTCAAGACTTCACACTCACGCCATTGTACACTGAGGCAAATCAAGGAGCTGTCAGATTTGTTCAGTATTTTAGAAAACCCACAAAAAGGTGAAAAGAATCTGAGACATAAATGCAAGGGGTGAGGAAAGCGTTTGTCAGTCAGATGAGAAAGTGACCTGGGATTAAGTTCTTATCCAGTAATTTTACCTAATATTCCAGTTCAAACATAGTATTTAGACAACTAAATAAATGTCAGTTATCTCAAAATGACGAGTTATGCACTCTGGAGGAGCCAAAGGTCACCATTTGATATAACCCTCATCTGGAAAATAGCAGGACTAAGACTCCAACATGAGTCTCCTGAATCCCAGGAAAGCCAAAAGTATCCCAGGCTACCTCAAAAAAGGAGTGGCCAGAAGCTCAATGGAGCTGATTCTTCCCCTCTACCCTCCTCCCATGAGACCCCACCTCGACTGCATCCAGCTCTGAGACCCCTAACACAAGAAGGATGTTGATCTGTTGGAGCAAATCCAGAGGCGGCCACGGAGATGATCACAGGGCTGGAGCCAGGCCAGGACAGCTGGGATTGTTCAGCCTGGGGAGGAAAAGGCTCCAGAGAGAACTGGAGAGGAGCTTTGGACAAGGGCATGAAGTGATAGGACAAGGGGGAGAGGATTTACTCTGATGGAGGACAGGTTCAGACTGGATATTAGGAAGAAATTCTTTACTATGAGTGTAGTAAGGCCCTGGAACAGGTTGCCCAGAGAAGCTGTGGCTGCCCCATCCCTGGAAGTGTTCAAGGCCAGGTTGGATGGGGCTTGGAGCAATCTGGGATAGTGGAAGGTGTCCCTGCCCCATGGCAGGAGGTTGGAAACAAGTGATCTTCAACCTTTCCAACCCAAGACATTCTATGATTCTATAATTAAATCTGAGCTACTCTGGGCTAAATCTAACTTGCTTTGACCAAGAATGACTTTATCAAAATCTGTGCAGTTCTTGTGCTGGATGTGGAATATCCCTCTCCAGGTACCAGTTCTGGTAACGTGAGCAGTAATTTGATCAGAGGAGCAAAACATCAAGCTCTGCTGGAAGGATGTATGAAGCCATTCTTAAAACAGGAATCTTATTTTAAAAGCCTTGTACTTTTTGTTATTAAAAGGCACACCCGAGTCCTCCAGGATGAGACACACTCACAAGGCATCAGTGATGTTGGAGCTGCATTGATTTACTGAACAGAGAGCTTGGCCCAAGCTGTCTGTGCCATTGCAATCCTTAAATCAGTGGGGGATAAGAAACCATCCTGAGATGGCCATGGAGACTCTATCACACCTGAGGGAGCTGGAAAAATCCTTTACTCAGCCTTTAAGATCAAGGTAATGGGACTGCACATGGTACCAACCTGTTATGGGCAGTCATTAATGAGTGAGGAGCAGGAATTAGAGAGGCAAGAGACCCATTAGAGAGTTCAGGTTCTCCATCTGGCCAGCACAGGTCTGATTCCTCCAGTATATTCTCCACAGATCAGACAACATGCACCAGAGCAACTTCATTTAGGAGTGTTATTTATTGTACTTATTTATAAGACACTTACTAAGAGGCAGCTAAAAGTTATACATGAAAAAATGTAAAGCCTTGATAAAAATATGTAGAAAAAAAAGACATAAATGAGACAAATTCAGGCAGTAGTTGAGCTTCTTTTTGTGTCCTGATAGGAAAATCAACTAAATTTAAAAAAAAAAACAACCAAACAAACAAAACATAAAAGTTGCAAAAGTCAAGGCACTATGTGAAAATCTGGTCTCGTGGAAGGTGTCCCTGCCCATGGCAGGGGGTTGGAACAACATGACCTTTAAGGTCCCTTCCAACCCAAACCATTCTATGACTCTATGATTCTATGAACCTTCCACATTTTCAACAGGGACAGCCCCAAAAGATTGAGAGAGAGAAAGCAGATGCAAAGATTAGGAAAAATCTCCCTCTATCCCCTCACACTTCCATAAGAGATGGCATAAAAAAAAGTCTATAAGCTCATGACCTGGCAGGAGAGTGATTCAGTAGCACATAAACAGAGCCAGCTGTCCTGGCTAAGATTTCTATTCAACAAATAAGGAAGATTTCCATTTTCATGGCAGAAAAAGGGAGTAGGAAGCATTTATAGGTGAGAACAGCCACAATCAACTCAGAGCTATAAACTCCCCCTTGGTCAGGAAACAAATCCTGAAGTGACCAAGAATTTAAGTCACCCCAAAGGCTCAGAATTCTGCAAAAAGAATAAGGACAGCAAAGAGGGACAAAGTACACAGGGTTTATTACTTCTGCAGTGTTACTCAATAAAATTCAATGGTGCTTTAAAATCCCGGTACAAAGTTGACTTCTTGTTTCATTAAAAATAGTCATTCCCCAAAGACATAAAAAGTATTGCAGAGATAGGCCACAACCTGGGATTTTTAGAACCTAAACAACAAAAGCATAACATGGCCAGCTCCTGACAGCTTGGAACAGCCCAGCCAGGGAAGGGGCAAAGTCACAATTCCTGGGAGTGTTCAAAAATAAATCGACAAGGCACTTCACAAGGTTTAGTGGCCTTGGTGGCATTCAGCCAAAGCTTGGACTTCGAGATCTTGGAGGTCTTTTCCACCCTTACTGGTTCTATGACTCCATGATTCTATGATCTTTAGCACCCCAAGAGGGAGAAAAGCCTTTCAGGTGCATGGTTTGATCTGCAAACACAGCGGGGAACCTGAAAAACCCCAGAGAGGCTGCAGAAAGCCAGGAAAAGGAGGGAAAGAGGAGCTGTGATGGGATTTATGAATTTTTAGGATGTTCAACACATCACACCTGGCACAAGAGGAGTAACCCCATCATCTGCTGAGCATCTGGAATGTAGATGCTCATTTCTTGCTCAGCCACTTTCATGGTGCTACACAAACAACAGCACTGACTTATTCTCCATCCTCCAAGTCAGAGCTTCCTGAGTTTCCTGAAGAGACTTTATGGTACAGGAAGAATCATGAGCATTCTTCCCCATTTTCTAACCCTCAAAAGTTCTTTACCTAAAGTGGATTAGCTCTGCCAGATCTTAGCAGTACACTCAGCAGCCTTCCCCTGAAAAGCTTTACCCACTTTTTTGGGGAAAGACTGTAAAAAATAAACTGGTTTTATCAGACAAAAAATACTATGGGTAGTGAACACAGCAACAACACTAGAGTATCTTATGGGTATTTCTTCAACCTGAAAGCACTTTAAAAGGCATTATAGATTCATAGATTCATAGATTTTAAAAGCCAGAGAGAGCAATTCTGATTATCCAATCTGATTTCCTCCCATAAAATTTTGTCCCATCACTCCCACATCAAGACTGTAGACTGCAGTTGAACTAAAGTGTATCTTGTAAAAAGACATTTGAATCTTGATTGAAAGGTTCGTGGCAAAGCCAAATCCATCGAGCCCCCTCCATAAGCAGTTCTAATGGCTGCTTATCCTCATGCAGAAGGATTGAATTTGTGTAGCTTTAATTCCTATCTCCTGATCTCCTTCTGTGTGAGAACGACAGATTAACGAGCCCCTTGCTATCTATTTGATGTCTTTCCTCCTAGAGAGGTACTTATCGCGATCGAGTCCTCTTAGATGTCTCAAACAGAAATTGGGATGGCACGAATTTTAAGGTCTGATTTTCAGACATCAAACAGGTTTGGCTTTTCTCTGCACCCTCTCCATTTTTTGCAAAATAGTTTTAAGTATGGGCATTGTCATTACCTGCTTCACAGAGCATTCAATTCAGGCAACTCTTAAGAGAAAACACATCATCACCATCTCAAGAGGAGAAATAACAGCAGCAGAGATTGTCAAACACGAATTGAAAGGGTTAATGCAATTCTAACAAAGAGTGAAAACAGAAATTGGGGTGTGGCATTTCAAAAGAGATGTGCCATTCACCTTTATGTTTTCTCAGCAGAAACTCCACCATAGGAGGAGTTGTGATTAAAGCACAGGGACACATCAAGTCAGCCCTAACCCAGCCAGTTTGGGCAGGAACAGCACACACAGACTCATGAGTAGGTTGCACAACTTCAGTCTGAGCCCTCAGTTTGGAAGCAGAAGTGCTACTACCACTCACCACTGCCACTGTCAAATTAAAACCATTGGTGCTGGAGCAACAAAAAGTGGTGCTCATGCAGGTATTTCTGTGTGTTATGGTGTGTTTGTTCACCCGCCTGCAAGCCAAGGACCTGCGGCCACAGCTGGGAGGTTCAAGCTGCCACAGTGGCCATAATCCCTTTTTTACATGGGATGTGGGTCACCAATACAAGAGTCACCGAACCCTTGTAGTCATGGAAAAACTGGTGCTTGAATTTTCCTGGCAGATGGAGCGTACACAACTCATCAAAAGTAAAGACAACTTTGTTTTATAAGTTTTTAATTCCATCCTTCTTCTAACAAGGATACCCTGCTACAACAGCTGGGGCTCCACCCCTGGGACACACTGGGGAATAATTACACAAATAAGGAGGCACTTAAATCCTTTCCCCACACCTAGGCCAGGCCTCTCTGTCACCCAAGACACAGAAAAAACAGACACCGAAGCTGTTCAAGTGGTTCTAAAGCAATTTCAAAGTCTATCATAAAAACAGTTTAGATCCCTGTCTGACACTGTTGTATTTTAGAACTGGGGTACTATGGAATTACCTTCCATTCAGCAATGACAGTTCATATCTGTCTGCAAGATAAATTCCTCCAGCCTAACCCAACAAAACTGATGAGCCAGAGATTGTTCCAAAGGAAAGAAGACTGCACCTCTAGGGGCTGGGGAGCCATGAGGAGGAATAACACCCCTTCCCAGCCTACAGAGTGAAGAACAGCAGAGTTTTGGTGCTGGTGTTTTTCTAAGGGAGACAGATGTTTTGCAAGCTCATGTGACAGGCTCTGAACACAGTAGTGCTGCAACATATTGGAAAACGAGCCTGGCTTGTTCCACCTTTCTGAGCTCTAACTCTCTATTGTAACAGATGACACAATTAAAAATAGAAAAAGGATGTGGTCTCAGCAAGGATTGGAATATATCTGTGCCTGTTGGATGGAACATATGGTGGAATATTTTTACATCTTATAAGGAGCTGTGTATTGGACATGTGCTGCTGCTTGTGAGATGCAGCAGCAGAAAAGCTGCATTAATATTTGCTCCCTGACAAGAGGAGCTGCCAGGGGCTGTATCCATGCACAGGAATCATCTGCAGGGCAGCACAGAACGCACCGGGAAACCTTTCATTTTACGCACCATTGGAGTTAATTCGGAAGACATTGGCTGAAGTCTCCTGAAAAAGTTCCTGCAGTTCGCTGGGATCAATCTGGGTGGCTGTGAAGAGAAAAACAGAAAAAAACCGTATTAATACTGGACACCACCAATCACTCTGAAAGGGGGATGGTGCTTTGAAAGGGAGAATGTAGGTTCCTCCTTGCTGCAGAAATTTAGCCCAGGTAGGGTGTTCTGATGCAGCTTTACACAGTGCCTGGTCATGGAACTTGCACTGGACAGGCAAACCCAACACCACCAGGACAGTGAAGATGCTGCTGCAACACAGGGGGTGCAGCCCACATGGATTGACATGGCAATTGTAGGGATCATCAGCAATCAGAATAGAAATAATTCCACCTCATTTATGAAGTGGGAGTGTCAGAACCACGACTGAACAAGAGACCACAATGCCAAGTGATGGTCAACCAGCACTTTACAGAGCAGGAGGGCCCATGAGCAGGTCCTGCCTATGGAAAAGGGGAGGAAGAAGTGAGCAGAGGGCACCTGCCCCATGGGGTCAAAGCTTTTGGGGTGGTGATGCCATGAAGATTTTTTGCCTTTTCTTTTATACCCCTTTGTACCTTTTTACAACTTCTGTATTCTTAGTGCTTTTTGCCTACATTCTGGGACTTGTTTGTTCAGCCAGGAGACCAAACATTTTAGAAGCTTTTTAGGTAGAGGATAGTATGCCAGACCCCAAGGTCCTCTCCAGGACACATTCTGTAAACTAAAATAGAACCATCCAGGGGAAGGTTCCTTGGGGAGGGGGCTCACCTGAGCCTCTCATTGGGGAATCTTTGATAGATGTGCTAATTAGTAACACCTATAATGTTATACCCGATCTATGGTGGGTGTGCATTGAGGTGGGCATTGAGGTGCATTCAACCTGGATGTGTGCACCTAAGGATCCTTAAAGTAAATACAAAGTAAAATCCCTTTTTCCCTTCTAACCGTGTCTGACTCTTGATTTTAAGACCAAGAAAAGGCATCAGTAGGAGGGAGGTGGGAGCTCAGATGGGACCTCCACACATTCCTCTCCTAACCCCCAAGGGAGGCTCCTCTTCCTATTTCTACCTGATAGCTCAAGTGCAAGGGGCAATGAGTCAGTGCCAGGAATTTTTTCTGCTGATGCCCAGAAAATTTCTCACAATTTCATTTCCAAGGTCCACTTTAGCCAAGGTACTCAAATCTGCACTGCAAGGAGAACACTGAAGTGAGGGTTTGAATATTTTGGGGTTTCAGGGTGGCAGGTGTAGGTGGAATTGTTTGGGGTGTTTTTTGCCTTTTTGTGTTGTAGTATTTTGTTTGTTTGTCTGTTTTAGGTAGTTTTTTGCTTCTTTGTTTGCTTTGGTTTGTTTCGTGTTTTGTTTTTAACTTCATTTCCCAACTTTAAAATCCCTGAAACAATTCCAACCTTCTCCACACTTTCATCATCCCCAGAAAAGGAGTGATGTGATGTTGGACTGAGCTATAACAGAGAATCACAGAATCACAGAATGGTTTGGGCTGGAAGGGTCCTTCAAGACCATCTCCTTCCAACTCCCTGCCATGGGCAGGGACAACTTCCACTGGACCATGTTGCTCCATCCATCCATCTTGAACACTTCCAGGGATGGGGCAGCCACAGCTTATCTGGGCAACCTGTGCCAGGGCCTCACCACCCTCACAGGGAAGAATTTATTCCTAATATGCAATCTAAATCTACCTTCCTTCAGCTTAACACTAATAACTCTGACTGTGTAAAGTTCATATTACAGAGAAAGGATATGTCACGAAAATAAGATTTAAACAAGCATTTCAATTTTGATTGGGCACAGTCACCAGAGAAACACTCATTTGTAACTATGTCTTTGGCACCAGTTTTATGGCAGCAGCTTTCCAGAAGATTTTCCCATGGTTTTCAGGCCTATTCTGCCTCCCAACTGTGTCAGCTTTTGTAGGGCTCCCAGAAGGTGCTTTACCTGAAACTTTGGTCACGTCCTAAAGCACCCCAGGGCTCCTCCACCCAACACAGCCCAACAGCCCCTGCTATTCCCCAGCTGTTCCTCTGAGGTGAAGTATCACAGACTCAAACAGGAGTTGAGATCAATTTCTTCCAGTCAGCAGACTGGAACTCTGACCTGCTCTTCATCCCTTAACCAGATTTCCCTAAACTGCTAAAACACCCCACACCCAATCTGCACCTGGCAGAGCAGAAAGCCAGCAATGGAGCAAGGCAAAATTTAGGGAAATTGGGCAAACTGAGAAGCCTGCTGGATGCAGTGCTCAGGTTACGGCTGAGGATGCATCTCCCAGTGCTGGAGGAGCAGCTGCACACACAGAGAGATGATTTCCACTGCTTCTCACACTCACTGAGATGGTTCAGCCCTGTAACAGCTGTAAATAATATCATGGATCAGCCTGTCAGGATGACACAAATCCAGGGAATTGAATGGTGTTTAATCCAAATGCACAGGGCCTCATTGATAGAGATTTTCTCACTCTTCTCTTCCTGCAATTCCTCCTAAAACAACTGTCCCAGACACTCCTTTCCCTTGCTTTAGAGATGAGGCTGCAGAACAGCAGAAATTGGCGTGGGCTCCCCTGTCCCCCAGGAATGTCACTTGTTACTCACAAGATCCAGCTCTCATTAAATCACTGGCAAAAGAGCAGCACAGGATAAGATTTCTAGATCTTTACAGACTCTGATGACCCCCATTTTAGGAGGGGGGAAATCTTGGATTTCCAGGGTGCTAACATGTTCCAGAGAAAATTGATCTGCACATTTTGGGATAGAACTCATTTTGGATGGGTGGGGGGTTTTTTTAGAGGAGGTGGGGAGGGTTTATTTAACTTCATTATTTCTATTCTTTCCTTAGAAACACTGAATTTACCTCAACAGATTTTTAGCCTGGCCCAGTAATCCTGACTCCATATGCACTGAGGTACTGGACAAAGCCGCAGATGAACCATGAAGCAACCAAACCAAGGGCTGGGAACTTCCTCAAGACCTCAGTTGTAATCACCCAGCTGGGAATCATCCAAATAATCCAGACTGCAGACTTCAGTGTGTTCCCATGTGGGGACACTCCTGCACAGCATCCAGCAGGTACCTATGAGGACTCATCTAAAACGCCAAAGTCACACCAAGACCAAAGATGAAATATCCCAAATGTTGCAAAAGGCAGGAGAAGCACCAATTTCACTGCACAGACTGTGCACACCTGAGAAAGAAACACCGAGCAACACTGGGAGTCCAGAGTTGTTCCATGAAGTTAAAAACTACCCAAAAATTCAGGCGCTAATTTGGGAGGGTGAGATTTATTTATACTTATTGGTGAGAGACCAATTTTCTTACCCTGTGCCACAATTCCCTAATGGAAAAGAGTCAAAATATAACAGGACAATGTGTGAGGACCATACTCTGGATAAATGGAAATACTTCATTTTTTAAGTCTCCATGTATTCACTGTAGTGAAGATTATTTATTCATTTAAATGAAAGAGGACTGTGAGGTTATGAACTTCCCCTCAAAGGCCTCTCAGTCCACACCTATCCAACAGCACCCACAATCACCCTCCCACCTAAAAAAATGCAAATTAAATCTAAAAAAAACCCCAACAAGGCAAATGAAACCTTTGTCCAAAATTTCCAAACAATTACTTAGAAAATGCAATTGTTGGAGAATGTTTTTTTCTGAGGAAACTGCACTCTATCTGGCTTGCAGTTTCCTGCTCCTGGACTTTTATTTCGTGTCACAGCATGCTACCAGCTCTGGTTTTATTTTGTTTTTATTTTGCAAAAGAAAAGAAAATAGTAACAAGGAGGCTGTTTTAACTACTCCAATTTCAAGCTTCAACACATCAAGCTGAGATGTTGTAACTATTCATGGAGGATGCAGCAATTCAAGCAGACAAGCAGAACAATTTAGAAACAGCAGCGGAAAGCAAAGCAAAACCGCATCTGTACTACCAAGCCAAGGAAGAAAAACCCAGACTGAGAAGTACAGTGGATGTGAAGTCTGATAAAAAATTAAACATCTTGATTACATCAAGTGAATACTTAAATATTAGGATTCCCCAAGAAGGAGTAGGAGGTTTCTGATATGCATTAAATGATGTTATGCATTAAATACCCCTGACACTAACAGAGTTCAGGGTCACAGCCAGGAAAAAATGACTTTTATTTACACTGTGGGTCCTCGAGGCTGTGAAGGTTTTGCAGTGGATGTGTTACAGAATCCCACACACAAATGGTTTCTCCTTTACTTCCTTAACTGGACATTTCAAAAAAAACCATTTTTTCTGTTTCCATTTATTTTCCCCATTTTTTTTTCCAGAAAAATCTCCTTGGATCCCAGGACAGCTCAACTTCCTCTGCAATCAGTTCAGCCTTCTCCCTGCCTAGCATACAGTGATGCCCTGCTATATTTATTGCTTTTGTATTTATTTTTATTCATAGAAATCATAGAATGTTTGGGGTTGGAAGGGACCTTAAATATCACCTGTTCCTGCCACCGTGGGCAGGGACACCTTCCACCACACCAGGTCACTCAAAACCCCACCAATTCCTAAAGCAGCAGCAGCAGCTAACATTGGCATTTCTGATATTTGCCTATTTAATTCTTCTTTCCTTTGCCTGAAAAGCCCCACAGGCACCCAGGTAAGTGCAACAGATGGAAAAAAAGAGCTTTTCAATACCTGCTCTTCCAAAGCAAAGTGCGTCAATGCTGTGAATGGGATCTTGAGGAACTTTGTGATTTGGGTGTGGAGTTTTACCCCAGAAATTGCTTCCTCTAGGCAAAAAATCTGTGAGACTGCAGCAAGGTTGAATCCAGCCACGCAACATTGCCTCACACCCATCTGCTATGCAGGGCCGGCATCTTAGACCTCTGTGTTACCTGTCACACTCTGCATCAGCGCAAAAAAAGGAGGGGAAAAAAAAAGGAAAGAAAGAAAAAAAGAAAAAGGAAAACTGAATCATTGAATCATTTAGGTTGGAAAAGACCTTTGAATCCAACCATGAACCCAGCACTGCCAAATCCACCACTAAACCGTGTGCCTAAAGTGCCACATCTACACATCTTCCAAATACGTCCCGGGATGGTGACTCAGTCACTACCCCTGACAGCCTGTTCCCACGCCTGACGACCCTTTCAGTGAAGAAATTGTTCCTAATATCCAATACAAACCTCACCTGGTGGATCTTGAGGCCATTTCCTCTTTTTTTCTACCACTTCCTCCTTGGGGGGGAGTGACAGACCCCAGCCTGGCTGCAATCTCCTTTCAGGGAGTTTCAAGGAGTGGTTGAGAAGCTTAAAAATCCATGCAAGCCTTACATATGATTTTTGCAACCAGGGTAGCAGAGAACACTCAGAGTGCATCACTTTCCATGATTCAGAGCAGTTATAACCTTTAATTCATCCCAGTTCTGTGAGACGCTCTGGATGAGGACTGGCCAGTGGAGGGATGTGGTGTCTGTTCTTGGAGCAAAATAGAACCCAGGGACACATGGGCTGCTTCCCCCAGTCCTGCTCAGGAGGGAGAAAATAGCTCTGCAGCACCTGGGCATCCCTGGGGCTCCCAGGCACTGGGACAGTCGACAGCTCCAAGCACCACCACCAGTGGCTTTGGTAAGGAAGGAGAAATCCCAGCAGGAATTTCTTTCAGCTCCTCTTCAAGACAAGCCAAATACGATGCCTGACCAGGCCTATAAGGTCTTGTCTTGAGTGATCTGGATATAATTAATATCCAAAGGGAATTGCTGGAGGTCCAGGACAACACACATGGCAAAGGAACCCACATGAACATCCTTTTGCTTAATGTTAATGAAAAGCGCCCGTGTTTGCCACGTTAATCTTCCTTTCCTATTAATTATTTCACACTAATTTGGAGCTCCTAATGGCTTTTCTGCAGCCAGGTGAAGTCAATTGCCTCCCTGAACTCAATTTTGCAGCAAACTCAAAATAACCTAAAAGCTGCAGAGAAGAAGAAGAAGCAGTAATTAAAGTAATGCCAGTAAAAAAGGGGAAAAGAGGAAAAACAGAACAAGAATTTGATCTTTCTACTTACAACACTTAATGTGGCTGTAGAAAAGCAACTCAGCACCCCAAATTGTCATGGATTTATCCCCAAAGCATCACCAAAAATTATATCTGTGGTCTCCTTAAAGAAAGTCACAGATTTCCGATTTCCTGCAGCCTCTCTCCTTTGAAAGCTTTAACTGAAGTTACAGCATCGTTTTTGCCAAAGAAGCTCCCACAGAAAGTTACTTGGTCTCCAAACTCCTCTTTTGTACCATGAAACACCTGCAAGGAGTGAAAAGCAGGCAGGAAGCAGCCTGCTCACTCTGATTTCAAACCATCCACCCCAAATCCTCAGTTTACCTCTACCAATAAGGATCAAGCACCACCACACTCAGCCCTGTGGCTCAACCCTTCCACAGCCCAGATGAGTGGATGAGTCTCACCCATCCAGCACTTTGCTCTTTCTCCAGGACCACTGGAGTCATTGCAAGGCTTCAATTCCCCTCTTTTCGTAGCATTATCCAAGAGAAGAATTCCTTATTGAAGACAGAGATCCACAAGAGCCATGTGCCTCTGGCACTGGGAAATGAACTCAAGGGAGAGGAAGAGATTGATTTCTGGCTGCTGGCCATAGAGGAAAAGCAACTTGCTCTGGAGAAAAATGGTAAATTCATGCCTTTATTTTAGTTTTTTCCACAACAGTTGGCATAAAAATGAAAAGGTGGAAGAAAATGAAGGAGGCAAAGGAGGAAAAAGAGTAAAGACAAAGAAGAAAATTATGATGGGAATTAAAAAATGCTAAAGAAAACAGACAAGCAAGAATTAGTGGATGCACAGACACCTAAACACACCCCAGACAAGTCCTTTAGTCCCCAGTACTCAATAGCTTGCCAGGGTGTTCCTCCCTGTGGATTCTCCGGTGTCTGATCCCATGTTTCACACAGCCCTTGGTCTCTTCCACTGCCAGAACACTGTTTTGGTCTTCCACTGCCTTCCCATTTCATATAATCCACAGGAACCTTGATTCTCCTTATCGCCTCTGCTCTCCTGTTGAAACTGGTCAAGAAAAGCTTCAACAAACACCAGGACAGAAAGGATTGGCCCAGGGCGTATTTGAACAAAGTTCCTTTCCTCAAAACAAAGGGCTTAAAATAGAAAAGGAAATGGAAGAGAATGAAAGCAGCAGCACCATGTGTAATGTGAAGTTGCTCCTGGCATGCAAGCTCGGGAGGTTTTTATTTCCTGCTGATGAAATCTGAGTGAAATAAGGGATAAAGGAAAATGTAAGCAAAAATCATACTCATCAGGCAACATGATTTTCATCAGTGTTGGAAAATGTGAGGCTGTTTCATATGGAAAAGCTCTGAGACTCTTTGCTACAGATTTGTGAGGTGACTTTTTACAAAAGGCCTGGGCCTCCTCACCATGGCCACAGCACGAAGATGGGGCACCCATGGAATTACAGGCGTAAAAATTGGGATGAAGCTGGTGTTTGCATCAATCCTCCCTCAAACCTCTTCTCACACAGCAGGGTCAGTGCATTAAAGAACTCAATTCCCTACGGGTTAACTCAAGGTCTCTGTTTGCATTAACACTCATAAACCCTTGTTCTTTTTTTCCTTTTTTAATCATCTTCCCCATTTGTCCAACTTCTCATGAATGTACAAAATACTTTTTTTTTTCTGGTTTTAGAAATGAAGCTTTACCTGAAGGCAAAATTCTTCTCAGCTGGAAGAACTCCTTTCATCCCACTCATCTAAAAGGGAGAGGTGTAAGGTAGTAGAGTACCTGCCCCAAGGGAAAACCAAGAATCATAGAATTTATTGAGTTGAAACCCATAAGATCATTGAAGTCCAACACCTGGTCCTGCACAGGACACTCCCAACAATCCCACCATGTGCCTGAGAGCATTGTCCAAAAGCTTCTTCACCTCAGACAGGCTTGGTGCTGGGACCACTTCTTTGGGGAGCCTGTTCCAGCACCCGACCACACTCTGGATGAAGAACCTTTTGTTAATATCCAACCTAAACCTCCCCTGACACAACTTCAGGCCACTCCCTCACGTCCTGTCACTGGTCACCAGAGAGAAGAGATCAGTGCCTGCCCCTCCATTTCAGCCTTGCCCTACATAAGGACACTGCTCCCACCTTACTTCCCCACCAGATACACGCCCAGAAGAATTATAGAAAAAATGAGAGTAAAACCAACACATCTACTTTCACAGAATAGATTTTTTTTTTCTCTGAAAGTCCTACCACAGCTATAGCAAGTTGACCAGAGGAGACAGATTTCAAAATCTCTAAACCAAGTTCAGGGCCTAAATTCAATGAGTGGATACGACCAAGGAGGTAAAGCAGGCAGGGAGAATCATTTCAGGTTGGTAAGGACCTCACCTAGGGTCTCATTTTTGTCTTGGGCTCTCTGAAATGGTTTCCATTCATAAACCTTTTCCAAGCCTCTAAATTTATGCTTAATTAACACATTCCCAGAGAAGCAACTGCAGTGCACGGTGTCCCCAGCACAAATGCTCCTGGTAGAGCTTGTAAGTTTTAACTGGAGCTCAGCATGAATCTTTCTTGGAAAAGCCTGTCAAATAAAATAAAAAGAAGCTTTGAATATAGATACAATACATGTTTCTGAGAGAAACAATAAATACAGTGCCTATCCTAAGGAGAGTTTAGGAAGCCAAGGAACAAGGCTATTCAGGCAAAAGTTTCCCATGTAGGTGATGTCCAGGGAAGTGGGACCAAAACTTTGCAGCTTGGTGGCACAGGAGGCATTTCAAGGGACAGTCCAGACATGCAGCATTGTCCCTTATGGAATATGAGAAGGTAAAGGGTGAGCATTAATTGCAGTGAAAGTCAACTTCAGAAATTGAAGAAGATACAAAATTTAGAAACTCTCTCCTTCATAACCTAGATGTACACAATTTCTGCACTTCCATTTAAATCAGCCAAGAGATGATTTTTGTCCTAAGCACTTGGAAGGAGCATTAAACCCAGGAGTGCTTTGCCATATTCCCATCCTCCCCATGGGGGAAACCGCCCCATGCAATTCCAAACACAGCACCAAGTCCTCAGCCACAAAAATGTAAACCTGTGTGTACCCAAGGAGTGGTTCAAAGAGAGAAGGAAACACTAGGAAATGTTAGGAAACATTAGAGATTGATGAGGCACCAGCACAGGTTGCCAAGAGAAGCTATGGAAGCATCAGCCACAGAAGTGTTCAAGGAAAAGTTGGATGGGACTCTGAGCAACCTGGTCTAGTGGAAGGTGTCCCTGCTCATGGCAGGTGGGTTGGAAGAAGATGATTTTGAAGGTCCCATCCAACCAAAACCATTCTCTAGTTCTATGATTAATTATCTTTTTACAGTGCGATCAAGAGTCAATCTGATTTGCTTTGTATTATTTCTGGTTAAGATGTTTTTCTTCACTTTGGTTTCCTTCTTTAGCATATATGCCAGTAACAAACTGTTGAAGAAGAAAGGAAAAGACTCTCTAGTGAAGAGCACCTCACCTGGTGTGTCCAGGACAGCACAGACAGTGCCAGAGTCTCAGCTCAAGTAGGAGTCTGGCCAAGGAGATCTGCAATTGTGTTAAAATCACAAGAATCACAGAATGGTTTGGGTTGGAAGGGACTGTAAAGATCATCCAGTTCCAACCCTCTGCCATGGCCAGAGAAATGTGTTGACAACTCACTGTTCAGCTTTGCCAAACCACTTTGGATCCATCTTCCTGAGGGTACAGCTCCACCTTTCTCACAGCAGCAATAGTTAAAAACATCCTCCCAAACCCACCCATGTGGTATTAAGGAAATAAAAAGAAATATCCAAACTGTCCACCGAGAGAAGCAGCTGTTCCTAGAGCCAACCCTGAGACAAACACTCTGCCCCACCATGCACTGACTCTTGGCCAAGTGGAGAGGCTCCTCCTTGGTGAGCATCGCTTGTTCCATGCGCCCAGATGCAAGCAATTAACAGCCCTGCCCAAATTAGCTCCAGTTCTGAAGGTGGATTTTGCAACTGAATGGCAAATCCATGACAAAAATCCTGGAAAGCATGTACAGTCTTGACAAAGAACAGAGAAATCTCATCCAGGATCAGAAACAGCAGGAGAGAAAGCTGTTGGCATCAGGTGTCACCCCGAAGATGAGCTACACTGCGTAGTAAAAGGAAAGTGGTGAGATGAAGCGGAGATGCTGCTTCCAACTCATGATGGGGAGGAAAACACTCAACAAAACTCAAGAAAAAAAGCCCCAACCAACCAACAAACTTTGTTACATTACTACCCAAACAGTTTATTTTAATTTATTATTAACAAGTTTAGTGCTTTTGAAAGACCACTAGAAATACATCAGATATTTTCCCAGCAGTGAGTGACAGTTTGTGCTTCTAACTCTTTTCTTCTCAAGCTTGTTAAAGATGTTACAAAGCAACATCAGCCTTCAGTTCAAAACCTGATACTCTCTGTATCTGCATTAATGCTGACAGAAAAACCTGCTCTTATCCTATGCTCCTGCTTATGCAGCAGGGAAAAAACTAAAAGCAAAAAAACAACCAACATGGAAAAAAGAAACCCCAAACACACTGCCTTCTAATTTCTACAAGAAAAACAGCAGCTCTCGTTGATTTAGTAGAAGGAAATGTCAAAGACTCACAAGGCTGTTACTAAAATAAGGAGCCCATCACTTCATGGGGACAACACAATGGTTAAAAGTGATTTGAAGGTCAGGCGAGGCTGGCAGCCCATGGGAAAGGAGCTGGTGGGATCCTCAGCCCTGTTCCACCTGCTCAAGCCTCTACAAAATGAACATTCAGAGAACTCCCACTTTCACTGCGGGAATCCACACGGGCTGCGCTGCTCTTCTCCAGACAGGACAATTATGGAGAACGTTGATTTTCCATGATGGTTAAATGCAAAACAGACTTGGATTTTAAGCAAAATTTTATGAAGAATAAATGCAGAGCAGAGCTGGGCAGTGGATTAAGAAGCTGCTAATTCTGGCAGTGTGGAAATTTTGGTTTTGGTTGGACAGTTTTACAATTAAGAGTTTTTCTCCATTTTTAAACAACGGGGAGACAAACTTTAAAAGGTTTTGCATAATTCTGATGTGTTACCACGACACAGTTAAATCCCTTTTAAATGAAACCAATAATTTTGGTGGGTTTTTTTCTTTTTAATTATTTTTGTTGGTAGTGGATTAGGATAGAGTTAAAAGGACAATTCATTTTTTATTGAAATAAATCAATGTACTGGAAAATACCAATTAATTTGTGAAATTTCCCTATCAAATCCTTTTGCTTCTTGCTTTCCAAGATGGAAAGTCTAATCATGTTCCCTCCTTCATGCTCCAAAGCAGTGGCAGAAGCAAGCAATAAGGCAGTGTCTGCCTGTATTTTTAAAAGAATACCCAAGTTATTTAAAAAAAAAGGCAATTTAAGGCAATTTGACAGTTTGTATCATTTTTTAATATTGATGCTGTATGAGGATATAAATAAAACCTGAGAGGAAAGCAAGTTTTGTTTGTACTGCCATATTCCTGGGATAGTCTGCAGTCCTGTGCTAATGCAAACACAAACAACAGCATCAACAGGATGCGAAAATGTAAAGGAATTGACTGGAAAAGCAAAGTGGAAATGATTAATCTTACACTTACTGCCTGAGCTGTTGGGACTGTAACGTGAAAACAGCCAGCAAAAAAGATGAAGAATCCAAATATTTTTGAAATGCCATTATTTAAAAATTTATTGGTGATATAAATCACAAAATACTGTTTTTATTTTTAAACTAGCAATTAATCAGCCTCTCTTCTGGCCTTATTAATGAACTCAGCGCTAATTGCCTTAGAAAATATCTTTTTAAAGATTCAGGCTATTAATGACAAAATGGAGATGACTTTTTTAGTTCTGATTAAGTTCATGTGATGCAAGGGAGTGGTATCAGAAAAATCAGCCCTGTGAACAAAAGAAAGAAACCTTAAAAATATTACCTTCCCACAGCTCTCCAGTTGAACAAACACATCCACTGGGATGGGAGACTGTGGCTGCCTCATCCCTGGAAGTGTCCAAGGCCAGGCTGGACAGGGCTTGGAGCAACCTGGGATGGTGGAAGGTGTCCCTGCCCTTGGCAGGGGGTTGGAACTGGATGAGCTTTAAGGTCCCTTCCAACCCAAACCATTCCAGGTAAATGGGTATTTCTATACTCTTTGTAAATGTGATGCTGGACCCTCAAGCTCATCCCAGACTCAACATTTGTTGCAGCACAAGGCTGATGAAGTTTGAGAGAAGAAAATGCCTTTTCTTCCCATTTCCTTCCTCTTCATAACTTCCTTCATAACTAAAATTTCAGGCCGTTTCAAGGACACAGAAGACAAATTGCTCCCACAGTAAGTAAATACAAAAATCTCAGAGAGACCTTGCAGTGCCATTGAGACCTGCATGAGGGGTTTTCACAAACTGAAAGCCCTGGAGAGATGAAGTGAGATCTGGGATGACAGGACAGCAGAAATGACTGAAACAGAGACAAAGTGCATGCAATGGACAATGGCAATGGAGCAATGCAACGGCTTGCCAGCATCCATCTATGGGAAAAAGAGTTCTGTGCATGGGTAGTATTGCAAATGCTGGGGTAGATTTCCCAGCTCAGAGTAAAAGTTCCAGTTGGTTCACCCTCCTCTTCTGGAGAGCTTCAATTCTCCAGAAAAAAAAAAAAATAAAAATAGCAAGGTCATTTATCAGACATTCTAAAAAGAAATGAAAAAGGCTAATACACCCCTGGCCATTTATTGGTAATCTTTATCTACAAGTTTAAATAAGAAAACTATACTGCTAATTTATGCATAATACTTTATATACCTTTTCAGCATTTACTGAATGAAGGAAGGAAAATTACTTTTGTTTGCTTAAGATTAACCATAATAGAAACCATCTGGCTCCAAGAATCAGCTCTTTTGGAAGAAATCATAAAACCTATACAGGGTTTTATAATCCATATGTACCAGACCCCATACATTGTTCAGAATGATAAAGGGCCATCTGCCAGAGCTTCTGGAAGTCTCCTGGGTTTGTTTCTGTGGGACATTTTATGCAGATCTGATCATCCACAGCTTATGGGATCTGCAGCTGGTCAGCAGAGGTTGTAGCAATGGCCATAAAATGTTCCTTGTTACACAACTACTGCTGTAGTTATTCCCTGGAAAAGAAAAATTAGTAAGGAAGGGACAGGTGCCTCTGTCGCACTGCCTCTCCCTGGGATTTACATGGACCAAATTTTGATCTCTTAGACCCTGAGCAAGTTACTGGTGAGCCCTTGTATTGTTCATCACAGTGAAATGGTCAATGTGGGGAAATATTACAGAATTAGTCTTTTATTTTTTGTACAGAGAGGAACATTCACTCAGGAACAGACCCTCCCCATCTACCAAGGCAGGAGAGCAGAGAAGATCATCTTACTGCCAAATATTACATAAAACAAAAATTACTTTGCTGTTCCACAGATGATTGCAGGCATAAACACTGAGTTGTGGAATGATTTGGGTTGGAGGGGATGATAAATATCATCTCCTTTCAACCCCTTGCCACGGGCAGGGATACCTTCCACTAGACCAGGTTGCTCCAAGTCCTGTCCAACCTGGCCTTGAACAGTTCCAGCAGCCACAGTTTCTCTGGGCAACCTGTTCCAGTGCCTCAGAACCCTCACAGTAAAGAATTTCTTACTCATATCTAATCTAAAGACGTTCTCCCTTGTCCTCTACACACCCTTATCAAAAGTAAACTCACAGACCTGTTACTGTACAAGGAAACCTCTAACCCAGCACAGCAGCACAGCCCTAAAAAGACAGAGCTAAAAAATAAAATTAAAATAAAAGAGAAGTTCATTAGAAGCTTATGCAAAGCTACAGAAATGTTTCTCTCTGTGTGATGTGATTTGGACGATGAACTTTACTCCCATACTTGCACAAAAAAAAAAAAGAAAAAAGATAAAAAAAGGACTGTATGGGTGTCAGCATTTATTAGCCATTATTATATTACCCTCTGCACCTTTGTACAAGAAAGAATTTCTCTTCCTCATGGGTAAACCAGCAGCATTTACACTGCACTGGGGCTCAGCCCTCACGTTTCCGGGGACTGATCCATCCTCAGGGTCAACTGTGCCTTCAGCTGCAAGACAAAAAGTGGCTTTTTGCTGTTTAATTCAGCAGAACTTTCCTCTGTTTCTCATTCTCAGCATGAGTCATTAGATATCTGCGGATCAGATTTTGCTCTTCATCTTAATTGAAAAGACTCTATTATGTACTTGAACGCAGACTTTCTCCCTTTCTTTCAAAATAAAACTGAGACATGGCTTGAAGTATTTGCCTAAAAAAAAAAAGAAAATTCCACGGTACTGTGATACTGATGAGTATAAGAAAGTGGAAGTGAAAGGAAACTGATGAGGAAAAGGCTGAATTAAATTTTTTAGACAACTGGTTTATTAGCTGAAGCATTCGGGTTTAGATCAACAGATACAAATGCCAAACCCAGTAAGCTGGTTTCAGATGGAAGTTGTATTTTCTTCCTCCCTTTACCTTTGTTGAAGCAGCCCATTACAAGCTTTCAAAGGGAAATATTTTGACATTTTGAACTGAAATACTGTGTGTTCTCAAAATTTGCTCACATTAAAAAAACACAAATAGCAAGAAAATTAGGAAAAAAATAGGGTTTTCCCCAAATACTTCAGTCAGTTCAACTCTCCTTTTTTTTGTTTTTTTTCATTTGCAGATAAGTTATAAACATAATTAGCAGGCACAAGGAGGAAAAACTTTAAAAGTAAATAAAAATAATTTACTTGTAATAATTCACCCTCCTGAGTAGCAGTATCACTGCTCATGCAAAGAGAAATGCATCAATGCATGTACAAGACATAGCAAAGAGGCGAAACCAAAACACATCTGAAAGGTTTTGTCTCCAAATGCAAAGCTCTGGTAGATGCGCAGCCTCTAGAGAAGTCAATCCTTTATTCCCTTTGGAAAATGTCAAGGAATCCCAAACTGAATAATCATTTAAGGGCTGAGGCAGTCATTCTATCAATAAATCAAAGAAATTCCATTTTTAACTATTTCATGTCCCTTTTCCTCCTGTAGCCTCTCTTCAAACATTCTTGCAAAGTGCTACAGGAATTTTCTAGCACTTATTCCATGACATGTGATAGAATCACAGAACCACTGAATGGTTTGGGTTGGAAGGGACCTTAAAGATCATCCAGTTCCAGCCCCCTGCCATGGGCAGGGACACCTTCCACTATCCCAGGTTGCTCCAAGCCCCGTCCAGCCTGGCCTCGGACATTTCCAGGGATGGGGCAGCCCCAGCTTCTCTGAGCATGTTGCTGTAGCTGAGGTCAAAGAACACCCATTCCCCCACACCTATTCCCTATCAAATGCCTATGAAAGGGTTAACACCTGATTTCCAGCACACCTACAACCATTCCCTTCTCTGCACACCTCTGTTAATAGTAAATCTGAACATCTGACCAGGGTGCTGCCAGCAATGGCTCTCTGGATTGTTGTTGACACTGGGATTGCAATAGGAAAATATAATGTTCCAGCAGAAGGAACAGGACTGCTGCCAAATCCCTGCTCCACCACATTCTCTCGTGCTGGTTTTGCATCCACCAGCATTAAATGGTGGGGACAGCCTCTGGCTGGGGCAGGGGATTCATTCACCCACGAGCCAATAGCGGCCACCTAATGGGGACCTATCTCAGATGTGAGTCTGGGGATACCCCATCCCTGGAAGTTGTGAGTGTCCCATCCCTGGAAGTGTTCACAGAGAGCTGGATGGGGATCTGAGCAACCTGGTCTAGTGGAAGGAATCCCTGTCCAAGGCAGGGGATTGGAGTGAGATGATCTTTAAGGTCTCTTCCAACTCAACCTATTCTATGATTTCTTTTACCTCTTTTTGCCTCCTTTTCCTTTTCCTCATTCCCTCATCCTGTCACTTACTTTTCCCACCCACCACTTTTGAAGTCAGCAGCAACTGCTGCCATGCAGAGCTCACAAAGCAGGAGCTGAGGGAGACTGAGATGTCTCACATTCTTCCCTGGGAAAAATTCCCTCCTTGTTGCTTCTTAGGAAGAGAAGGTTGAGGCCAAAGCGTCCTCAAAACTGCCTCCCTCTCTGTTGCCAGGATGGTGCACCCCCGGTGCCTGTGTTCATCTGCAGCAAACTTCAGCCCATCCATCCATCTGGCCCTGCTTGAGTGGAGATCTTGGACTTTAGGAACTCGAGGTTCCTCCCAACCTTCCATCATTCTACAGCTCCTCAACAGACCTTTCCTCTTCTTCCTTAAAATAAATAGTTATGAAGATCCAAGGAGCAGGACTGCTATGATTTTCTAGTCAAAAGTTGGATTTGATGATCTCAGAGGTCTTTGCCAGCCTTGATGATCCTATGATTCTTTTGTGGTCATATCCTGCCTTTCTTCCTTCCAGCTCTCTGTGCAGAGGGGACAGGCACTGAACAGCAAAACAATCTGCAGGAAATGGGCTACACCGCTGCTCAAAAAGGTAAAATGGTGCTTCTCAGGGGCAACCATTGATCCTTAAGTGGTCAGAAGTTGCAACCCACAGATTTTCCATCATCTTGCAGCTCCCAGGTGTTATCCCTGCACCAGCCCCACTGGGTAACCACAAGACAGATCATGTAGACTAGGTGGGACACATGGATCTACTGGGGAAGGAGATGCTTTGCAGGCCAATGACTCCACTGCTGGTCAGCATTGGTGAATGAAGTCCAGGAAAGCACAGAGAAAAACACATTGGGCATGCAAAAGTCATGGTAGTCAACTCCTCCTGAAAACAGAAAATATCTCCCGCTGGATTCAAAGACAATACATCCTGAAGCTCCTGAAGGCTTGTCAAGAAGGTGGGGATCACCCTGTAACACCCATCCAGGTCCAACAAGTTCACAGCCTATTTGGAAAGTTCATTGGGTGATTTCCCCCAAAACAGGTGGAAAGGGGAGTTTGGCAGCCTCACTCATTTTCATTTCCCACTCCCTGCACTTGCTAATTCCTCACTTGAGATGGTTTAACCTCCCCCAGAGATCTGAGGAGGTCAATCAGCACTTGTCCTCTAGTTCATTGTACCCAGCAGCCCGAGCAGTTAGCAGCAGTTCCTTTGAGTGAGTTGATTTTATCAGAAATTCCTGCTGCCACCTCCGTGCATGCACAAATGCCGTCGAGGCTTCTATAATTAGAGCACACTGAGAGAGAAGCAATTTGTAAGGAGAATGACATCTCTAAAATGTGTCTTTCTCAGAAAGGTGCTGCCTGCATGACTGGGGGGAAAAGCTTGAATATTCAGGAGGAAATTCTCTGTACTGATGCCACTAGACATTAACTAGAAAACTAATTGGTTTTTTTTTAACAGTCCCAAGTCATAAAAAAAAGAAACAAAACTCCACATAGGCACACACAGGTGCAAGCTCGCGCACACCCCTCCGTCACCTGTGCTTAGTCAAAGAGAAGATACACATAAAATAACCAAAATATCAGCCAACACGCTGAGCACTGTGACTGTGGATCTGTTTGCAGTGCAGAGGCACGAGACCTATGGGAACAAGCCTGGGGTAAATTCATACAGGTTGAGATTCATAACAGCAGAGCATGTGGTGCTTTGGACCATGCTGGTATTGATGTTGCTCCAGAGCAAGAGCATTTTGATCTACCAAACCCCATTCCACTTCTGTTCCCAGGTGTTTAAATGAGGCAAGATGAGCTTGCTGGGGAGTTGCATCCACCAACTGCTACTGGGTACTGGGGTTTTCAGTCTGGAGAAAAGGGGGCTCAGGGGAGACCTCATTGCTCTCCACAACTGCCTGAAGGGAGGTGTGGTGGTGAGGTGGGGGTTGGACTCTTCTCCCAGGAAACTGGTGATAGAACAACTGGAAACAGCCTCAAGCATCACCAAAGGAGGTTCAGATCAGATATTACAAAACATTTCTTCACTGAGAGTGGTTAAGCATTGGAACAGGCTGCCCAGGGCAGTGGTGGAGCCACCATCCCTGAAAGAGTTAAAAAAATGAGTCAACGTGGCCATGGTGGTATTCAGTTATAGGTTAGACTTGATAATCTTTGAGGTCTTTTCCAGACTTATGGATTCCATGGTTGTGTGATCCCATGAAAATGTTCCCACCCACAGCCAACCCAAGGCTGTTTGCTGGTTTGGTGCAGCTAAAATGCCCCTGTACAACCCTGACTGGGGTCTCACCTGAGTCACGATGGCTCCTTTTGTGTCCCCTTCCCTCCCTGCAGACCCACAACAGGCAGACATGGCACCACAAAGCAGAACCACTCTGCTCTCTGGGCCACCACACGAGAGATTTGGAGTTATTTTTGCAAAACAGGAGGAGAACAAGACCTTACCAGACTGTGGGCCATGATCTGTGCAGGCTGAGGGCAAGAGCAGGGGAATGGTCCTGAGTCTCGGCCCTGACCCTGCAACATCTGCAGCTCTCTCCCTTCTCCACTGGAATCCTGTCCCCTATTTCTATGGAGGCTGGAAAATCTCTGTGATCCTGCCTGCAAGACTGAGGGGAAATGGCAACTTGGGGTCCCAGTTGCAAGGATGATGCAAGGAGCTGAATATACATCCAATAATACTGCAAGAAGTTCTTAGCACAAAGGTAGTTCAAAAAGACTGACAAAATAATCTCATGATCCCTTCCAGCTTTAAAATCCATGATTGCAAGAGCTGAAAGATATGCCAGAAAAAAATATATAACGCTACTTAACTGGTAATGCCAAGTCTAGATGTATTTTCACCCCAGATCATGGCTAAATAACAGGATTTCAAAACTTCCAGTAAAGTTTTGCACCTATAGACTGTCTGAGTAGGTGTAAAACAACACTTTTAAAAGGAGCATCTTCCAGCAGGAATGCATCACTAAAAGCACTCTCTGTCTAAATGGGCTGGAACTACGTCTGGGGACTTCTCTGGCATTGTCTTGAAATATTGTAAATATAAAAAATTAAAAAAACAAGCTTCACAGACAAGGAAAGTTAAAATTCTTGTGCTGCCATTAAAAAGCTGGAGGCTTCCATTTCTCAAGCAGTTCTTGGTTTGTTTTAAGAACAAAGCTCAAAGGCCATTAGCAAGATTCATCATGTTAATAATTCATTATCATTCTTTTCCTCATTCATCAAAATGTAGATTTTTACTCAGAAGGTTGCAATATACAGAGATTTTGAAGACTGTTTTGTTCTTACCCTGTTTCCCTATTGAAAGTAGATGAAGATGATACTTTGGGGCATGGTTTTGTGGTGGATGTGGCAGGGCTGGGTTTATGATTGGACTTGACGATCTTAAAGATCTTTTCCAAACTAAACAAATCTATGATTCTATGATATTGGTCATTGGGTACTAATGGGTTGCCCAGAAAAGTTGTGGCTGCCCCATCCCTGGAAGTGTTCAAGGCCAGGCTGGACAGGACTTCCAGCAACCTGGTCCTGTGGAAGGTGTCCCCGTCCATGGCAAGGGTTGGAACTGGAGGATCTTTAAAATCCCTTCCAACCCAGGCCATTTTACGATTCTACAATTCCAAAAAATGCATTTGCTGCCTGTATGAAGGAGACATAGTCCCACATGCCCTGGATGCATTTTGGTAGCTCTAGAAAACAACTTCTGGCAGCTGGTGAGCTCTAAGATACACAGTGACATAGAAGATCTCTGTAACCTCTGCTGGGATCTGAACCCAGGTCAGATCTTAGCTGTGCCAGTGTTGGACAACCTAAATACAGAGACATGGTACAGCCCAGGCCCCAGAACACAAATATGTGTATCAAATACTGGTCTTCTTAGAGAAAACCCATAAAGGGTGCCCTAAAAAACCTGCAAGTATTTCCTGTCCTTTGCTTAGCTCTTATCTGACTGCTCCACCTCTTCACCCATCTCATGGAGGGAAATTTCCTCGCAGGCACCGGCTCACCTCAGACAGGGGATGAAGGACACACCTGAGCTGTGGAGAGCAGCACAAGGGAAATCTTCCCAAGTCAGGATGTTCACACCAGAAGCCCTCTAGGTGAATGTCCCTTCAAGTTGGTCTGGACAGCCTCTACCCTCTCTCATGAAGAGGGTCAAGAGCTTCTCCTGTCCCTCTACCCAGCCAGAGCTGGCAGCGCTGCACTGAGCAGCATTCAATTAGGAGAGCTCCCTGTGAGCTGAGAGAGAGCTGAAACACAGAGGGAGGAAGAAGCCAGCTCAAATAAATGGATAATTGCCATTTAATTCCCACGTATTAGATTTGGCAATACTCGCATTACGGTTAAGTCAATAAAGCAACTTTGACTCGAGCCTTATTTGAGGATGGGACAGACTGATCAATCTGTCTGAGAGGCAGCTCGCAGCCCTGCCAGGGAGGCCTCAGGGTGGGGACAGAGGAAAGGCCACTGCCTGACTGCCACGTGTGGAGGGAAATGGTCCTTTGTGAGCCAAAATGAGTATTAAGCAATGATCCCATTCGTGCTCTTCCTAAATTAGGCAGTTTTGTTCATGGACAATGCATCCCCTTATTCCTACACCTCAATTAGGCTGCACAGCAAAACCCAGCCACCTTGCTGGGAAGGTGTTGCTGTGCCAAGCCAGTGTGTCCACCATGTCCACATGAACACAGCTCAGGAAGCAAGTCCATGTAGGAAATTCACTGACAGGCAAGTGGCTCAAGAGAATGAGCTAATTAAAGTGGCAGCAGAGAGATGAAAACTTCCCAGTGCTGCCTCACAACTTGTCATTCCCACCTGGCTGCACATCAGTGAGGGAAGGATGTCCATGAAACCTGCCACTGCCAGTGGGAAACAGCAAAGGGCTGGGAGGGAACAGCCTTTGCCGATGTGTTTAATCCAAATCAATACTAGTAAATGTTTCCTGGCATCCAGCATCAATAGATCTAAAATAATTCATTTACAGGTGCAGCTCCCTTTCACTGAGACAAGTGAAGCCCTTGATTTTTTTGGTGAGCTACAGTTTCCTTTGGGAGGGACAAAATCTGCCTCTACCACAACACAGAGTTGCTCATAAGAGGAGAGGGAAAGCAAGTGAGACCATGGGAATTTGAGTTCAGCAGAAAATATATCGAGACGGAAATGGCACCAATAATGCAATATTATTATTATTATTATTATTATTATTGCTGTTGTTGTTATTATTACTGCAACCAAAATGCATTATTTTGCCTTACATGGCATCAATAAAATAGAATTCTGCGTTCTGTAGCATTGTTCTAGGTGTGTGCCAGGCATCTGCCCTACCCAATATACACAAGAATCTATGAAAAGCAGAAGAGGAAACCGCGGCAAATTGGTTTGGGCGAGCACACAGCCAGGCATTGCACAGGCTCTCAGGCTCTATATTCTGACAAACCTGGAAATCCCTGGAGATATTGCCATTAGTTTCAGTGGATTTAACATACAGAAGGCACATTCAACAGCAGGATGCATCATGAGAGTATTCAGCCATATAGACAGAAACTTCACCAGTGTGAAGAGGGACCTGTTCATTTCTCACTGCTTGAAAGGAAAAACAAACAAACAAATCAACAAAAAACCCCTCACAACAAAAAACACATTAAAAAAATCAAATATCCCCCCAAAACCAAACTAACACTTTATTTTATGAATATCAGAGCAAGCAAACTAAAGAAAATATCTACATTCCTCTGTACATTTGTTACCACTAGAATATTAGTGATAACTCTTCACCTTACAGTAGTTAGATAGATGTGATGTGGCTATGTACATATGCAGACACAAATATTTATTATTTATATATAATAAATAAAATTATCTGTTTATTAAAACACATTATTAGCATATTACTGTTTCAATGTAAATATTTTCCTGACATGTCCTACGAAGCAAGAACATTAAAAGCACCTGCTATTAAATCTCTGCTAAAACCTCCAAATTTCTCATGAAAATTCAAAGTGTGCTGTTAATGAAATTGTTGAGTTTTTAATGTACATGTCATTCTGATGAATGTAGAACATAATTTCCATAATGTCTTACATGTTTCACGCACTTCTAGGTATTATACCATCTTCTGAATAACCCAAGGAAACAGATTATTAGTAGATTATTAGGAAGGAAAACAGAATTATGGAGCCATGTATGGTTACAGAGAATTTGCTTCAAGGTAAGAATTACTGCATAAAACTTCCCAAGCACTTGCTCACTTTTCCAGCCACTAGATTAATACTTTCTAATCCTTGCAATAATTTAATTAAAGTGATCAGAATATGAGAAGTAATACTGCATCACTGAATCTAATTAAACTTCACGTTTATCCTCTAGAAATCAAGAAAAATACATATTTCTTCAAGGAAAGACATTCATTTTATTCTGACAGTGGAGAGGATAAAAGTAAAAAACCAATCAGATTTGTTGATAACATCTCTCTTGTCTCTCTCTCTCTCCAAATGACAATTCTTGCCTGGCTAAATAATCAAATAATAAGCATTCTGCAGAGCTAATCTTCTTTTTCTGAGCTGCCTGAGCCACTTTATCCCATCCCACCCCTGCCACTGTATGGCAAAACAGCAGTGCCTGCGTTAAAACAGCAACAAATACACAAATGGAGGGGAGGCCTCTACCACGCTGGAGCCTGCCCAGAAGAGAATCATGGAATCATAGAATGCCCTGAGTTGGAAGGAACCTACAGGATCATCAAGTCCAACTCCTGGCCCTGCACAGGACAGCCCCAGCAATCCCACCCTGTGCCTGAGCACTGTCCTTGAGCTCTGTCAGGCTGGTGCTGGGACCATTGCCCTGGGGAGCTGCTCCAGCACCCAACCACCCTCTGGGGAAGAACCTTTCCCTCATATCCAACCTAAACCTCCCCTGACACAACTTCAGGCCATTCCCTCAGGTCCCGTCACTGGCCACCACAGAGAAGAGATCAGTGCCTGCCCCTCCTCTTCCCCTCACGAGGTTGCTGAAGACCACAATGAGGTCTGCCCTCAGTCTCCTCTTTAGGCTGAGCAGACCAAGTGACCTCAGCCACCTCTCATGTGGCTTCACCTCCAGACCCTTCCCCATCTTTGTAGCCCTCGTTTGGAATCCTCATAAGAGCTTTGTATCCTTCTTATATTGTGAAATATTGTCTATTTATTAAAACCAACATGTGAACATGAGATGGTGCTAATGAGATTTTGAGAAAGGCTGAGACCACTCAGGTCTCTGATGAGAACTTAAATTCCACATTCACTGAACCAAAGCCACTTTTCATTATGGTATAATGAAGAATAAACACCAGAGCATTACTCAGCTCCCAGCACTTAGAGCTCAAAGGACTCCAAGTGGGTGGCGGAGAAAAGCTGAAAGCAAAGGAAAAAATCAGACTCTGCACCATGGCATTATTTGGAGCTGGTCTTCTGTTCTGGCTTTGTCTAGAGGCCTATTCCTGATAAATCATATTGTCACACCACAGTGCCACTCTCAGATCAGCAGGACCTAGCTTTACTTCTCTCTGCTGAGCATCTCTCTGATGTTGATCCTCACCATGGTGAGGCAGCTGTGCCCCTGCAGCCATGGAAATACAAGGGGGAGCAGAGATACACGTGCAGCCCATGAAGAATCCCACACTGGTACAGGGGGAGGCCTGAAGGGAGCTGGACTCCAGGCTGGAGCAAGTTTGCTGGCAGGAATTGTGACCCCATGAGGGATCCTCACTGCAGCAACCTGTTCCTGAAGGACTGGCCCTGTGGGATGGATCCATGCTGGAGCAGTTCACGGCAACTGCAGCCCATGGGAAGGACTCGTGTTGGAAACATTCACAGACGACTGTCGTGCATGGGAGGGACCTCACACTGGAGCAGGGCAGGAGTGTGAGGAGTCCAATCCCTGAGGAGGAAGGAGCAGCAGAGACAACCTGTGATGACCTGACCATGAGCCCCATTCCCTTTCCCCTGCACCACTGGAGGGGAGGAGGTAATAAAACACTGAGTGAAGTTGAGCCCAGGAAGAAGGGAGGGGTGGGGGGAAGGTGTTTTAAGACTTGTTTTTATTTCCTGTGACCCTAACCCAACTTTTGACTGGCAATGTTAAATTCATTTTCCCTAAATCGAGACTGTTTTGCCCATGACAGTAATTCTCTCCTTGCCCTTATATCAAACCAAGAGCCTTCAATATATTTTTTTTCTCACCTTTCCAGCTGAAGAGGGGAGTGAGAAAGAGATTTGGTGGGGGCCTGGCACCCAGCCAGTGTCAACCCACCACAGCCAGTACCCACTCCAGTACCTTTATGGGCTGTGCTTAATGCAACGGAAAGTGCTGTGGAACATTAAATTTCCACCTCGAGGACAGACGGGACTGAAGCTGCTGCTGCTGCTGCCTGCTGAAAGGGATGTGCTGGAGCCAGCTCACCCCTGCTGAATTCCTCAGACACAGGCAGGATATCCTCTTCCCTCAGAGGCACCTGCACCTGACACATGAAGGTGAACTTTGCTGCTGTAACGCTGGATCCAAAGAACAAATATTAATATTAAATACATATATATCTAAAAGAAAAGTAGACAAGGTGAAGATTCTGCTGCCACAAGGGAATAAATGCAGCAACAACAAGGAAAGATTTGTTTTTCTCTATCAATATTAAAGAATTTAAAAGCAATTAAATTGATTCATTAAATACTTAAAATCACCAAGCAGACAGAATCACAGCCTTGTCTTTATCCGTGTGTCTATGTTTTTAGCCATAAATTAAAATCCAGAAACTTTTAAACAAAAAGAGGAGAGACTTAGATTAGATTTTAGGAAGAAATTGAATGTACTGTGAGGCCCTGGCACAGGTTGCCCAGAGAAGCTGTGGCTGCCCCATCCCTGGAAGTGTCCAAGGCCAAGCTGGATGGGGTTTGGAGCAACCTGGGGTAGTCTAGGAAGGTGTCCCTGCCCATGACAAAGGGTTGGAATGAGGTGAGCTTGAAGGTCCCTTCCAACCCAAACCATTCTATGATGCTACCATCATCCCAGGAACATGAGAGCAGCCTTTCCACATCAGATTCTGCCCAAAACCCTTCCAGAAATTCCTCCCTTTAAAGAGGATACCCTTCCCCAAACAACAAAACCCACAGAGACTGCCAGGGTGGCTTATCAGAAAATGCAACACTTATAATTGCAGGAATGACGATAAAAAGTAGGTGGAAGTTCTAATCTTAAAACATCCATGTCTGAAAAACAAAATATATTTCCAAACCTCACTTTCTAATATACCTCAGAATTGTGAGGAAGGCAATAATTATCCCTAATTTACAGAGGGAGATGTAGCAGAGAGAATTAAAGGCTCTGACTCACAGGCACTAAAGCAAACAGTGGCAGGAGTACACGCTGGTTCACACCCCAGGCAGATGGGTGATGCCAGTCACTGCCAAAAATATTAATAGAAACTCTTTTTTATTGGTCCTTTAGGATAACACAGGTTACAGCGCTCACTTGGGAGAGAGCAACCTCCAGATCTGAGCTGGACTCCACATATGAAAACAGGGCAAAATTTCTCTGAGGTCAATCTGAGCCCAAAATGACATCATTTGGGACTCATTCAATTAATTATGGAGCATGGCAGTGATGAGCACAGCTAATTTCGAGGCTCCTCCAAGGATTTGCAGGCCTGTCCAAAATGCCCTTCAAGCCCATGGAAGTGCTCACCATGAATTGTGCACGTGCCAGAACAAAAGCAAAGTTGGAAGTGCCCATGGATGTGGGAGCAGAGATGTTTGACACACACAGGTCCCCAAACGCGGCTTGAAATATCTAAAGGTATTAACCAGGTGCTCAGCTACCATGAAAACTGACCTGATGGGAAAAGGAGTGAAAGAGCTCAGAGGGAAAGTAGATAATAAAAGTTGTGGAGTTTCTTCTGTGCTTCATTAGTTGAACTCAGGTTCAACTTTACCTATGAAATAATTATGGATGCATAACCTAAGCATAAAAACATACTTCAATTTTTAAACAGGATTTCACATTACCTCAGATTTAAAAAATACATTTTTGATAGGTTTTCCCATCACTGCAGACTTAAAAAAACCTTTAGTTGTTGTTTTGTAGTTTGTTTGTTTTTTTTTTTTTTCTGCTGTAGAGCAGTTTTTATATCCCTGAAGCTGCCTGTACAAATAGGCTGAATTCCATAATGCTGGTCATAGGCACAGGCTGGGAGGATGACTCAGCCCAGTCAAATGATCAGTCAGAAGTCCTGCCAGGATCTGCAGGACTAGAAACAGGAGCCTTAATACAGTGTTCCAAGGTATTGCACCTAAACAAATTCACAAAACCAGAAAATGTAGGACAAACAAAGGAAAAAAGTCGTATATCCATGCTATAGAATTATATACACACAGAAATGCAATGTCAGTTTTGGGAACTGATTCACAACACCTGACATATATTAAAGCAGATAACAACAGAAAAGAATTGCTTGCTCATGATTTAAAAACTGTAAGGAGAGGGAGAACAGCAAAATCCCCCACAGACACACAGACCCAGCTGCAGAAATGAGCCCCAGCAGTTCTCAATGATGGTCACGTCGACTCCTGCACCATTTGAGACCAGACCTGCAAAAGGCACCTTCTCTGCTGGGAACACCTGCTGCTCACAGAAACAAGACTGATGTGTATCGTGCTCCTACAAATAACTTACATTCTCATAAATGGGTCAGATTAACCCTGATTTATAGAACTGAAGTTCCCACTCAAACTCCTGCACAAGTCCAGGAAGACAAATTCATTCTTATTGCAGAGTCTTAACTCACCTTAAATTTCTCTGTTATGATGAAGAACCCGATATTTTAAACCAGAAGAGGCTGTTGATCCTTTCTATTGCAACATTTTCAAAACTTGTTAAATAGAATCATAGAATCAATCACTGAATGGGTTTGGTTGGAAGGGACATTAAAGATCACCTCATTCCAACCCCCTGTTATGGGCAGGGACATCTTCCACTATCCCAGGTTGCTCCAAGCCCCATCCAGCCTGGCCTTGGACACTTCCAGAGATGGGGGAGCCACAGCTTCTCTGGGCAACCTGTGCCAGGGTCTCACCATCCTCCCAGGAAAGAATTTATTCCTCATCTAAAGCTGATCTAAACCTGGCCTCTCTCATTTTCAAGCCACTACCTCTTGTCCTGTATCACTACAGATCCTTGTAAAAAGTCCCTCTTCGGCTTTCTTGTAGACCCCCTTTAGGAACTGGAAGATTGACTTTGGATGCCTAGCAAGGGTCTCAGAAAAAGAAACTTGGGCTTCTCAGCTCCCCAGAATAAATCAGGCTTCTGAGGAGCAGCAATGGTACCATTGGCTTATTAAGAAAAACACACCTCTTCCCTTCCCAGTAGAATTTGCGACATCTTTTCCAGAGGTTTGACTGGACCAGAATATCACAGAATCATTACGCTTGGAAAAGACCTCCAAGATCCATCTAGAGTTGGTCTTAGTGGCTACAGCACCATGCAGAGAACATCCCTGCACGCTGACAAGCCTTGTAACCACCTTTGCCTCATAGAAGAGTAGAATCATGGAATGCTTTGGGTTGGAAGGGAACTTAGACATCATCTTGTTCCAACCCCCTGCCATGGGCAGGGATGTCATTTGCTGGATCAGGTTGATCAGGGCCCCATCTGATCTTGGCTGGATGTCATATCAGGACATGCCAACCTTTAATTAAAGACGCTACTCCTCACAATTTATACAAAAATCAGACCTCAGGACACATGCAGAATTCCACCATTAATCAAATTGCAGCTATACCTCATATTTAGTTTCCATCCAGACATTACTGATCTTGCAGAAGACTACCAAGAAGGCAAAACTGTTATTCAAAGAGTACCAAAAATACTCTTAATGCCTATGTAAAAGTTTTTCCTTTTTCTAGATAGCTGTCTTAAAATTCAGGCAGTCTTTGTCCATAATTAGTAAAAGAAGCTATTGTCTGTTCTTCTTAACACGACACTTATCTTCCCAAGTCTAGTGAAGTATTTCTTAAGTACTGACAAAGTTCCTCACTTCATATTAATATTTTTCTACTTAAGCTGCACCCCAAAATAGCAACCAATTATTTCTTCAAACACTCTTATGACACTGGTGAGCAAAGTGCTTGTTGATCCAATAATGCCACAAGGATGTTGCTAAATCCAGCCTTATGTTCAAAAGAGATTTCCAAATATTTTGCATCTCAAAAGTAGTTTGCATCAAAAGTAAACTTCTGAAGGCTGATGGAATCTCCTGGCTCTTGCAGAAGGATGTGACCCGGGCACCATCCACGTCTTGCACGAGGCTATATCCAAGCATAAAACACATCTGAAATTTAATAATCCCACCATAAACACACATCTGAAATTTAATAATCACTCATGGAAAATCAGATTCAGCGGGGATGTTTGCAGAGCAGCCTGTGCACTTTTAAACTGAATTCTTGGTGCGACGCGAGAGCAATTGGTGTCAGTATTCCGATGACTGCGAGGCACAACCAAATTACACCACTGAGCCTATGAAACCAATGTGCTCTCAGTCAACAACCAACCAAGATAAATCTGCCTTGCTTGCACCCATGTGAAAGATTTAGGTGTGTGGGTTTTATCTCACATTTGCATCAGGTTCACTGGACAAACCACAGCAACTTTTTACACTGATGTGGCTTCTCTGCACTACAAAGCATTCCAGGGGATAAAACCCCACACTCCTTGATCTCAGCAAAAAGCACATCCATTCTGTATGTTCACCCAGGCCTTTCTTCTAAATCAGAAGTCCATTTCCTTGATGCAAAGGATCCACATTGTGAGAAGAGTTAACTACACTTTCTCCCCCCAACCAAAGTCCTGCTTCTACCTTTATTCACCGTATTTGAGACTCAGCAGAAAAAAAAGGCATCTGTGAATCACACCATGAACAACACAAAGCTGTTTTACTCACCTTTCCCAATTTTAAAGGAAAGTCATATCTATTGCTTCAACTTTACTATAATACTCAAGATTTACTATAATATTCAAGATACATTACACAGAGTACAGTGTTACTTTCTGGCCTGATTTTTTTTTTTTTTTTAATAGTAAGGTACAAGTTGTCTTCTGAAACACTTGGTATATTCCTGGTTGACAGAGGTAGGGGTTTCCCCAAGTATTTCTTTAACTAACTTGACATTTCATATAATTATATCTGCATCCACAGAGTAAGCACTCGAGCTATCACATTATCCGAGTTTTGCATATATGAAAATAATTGCACCATCTCCCGAATCAGGGAAAGGCACAACCAGCCTGGTTAAACCCTAGTATTAGTAGGATAAATGGCTATAATTTTATTAATCACCGCTTTTGCACCGGTGCTGGGGATGAACTGCTCCCTGACGTTCCATCACGCGCACAACACACACGATTAAACCCTTCCTGCCCAGAAGAGCCCACTCTGGATGTTTCTTTGCTCCATCCCAGTACATGAACTTGCCAGGTGTGTAATTAAATCTGCTCGTTCAGGGTGGGCCTGATCCCACGGACATGTGTCTATTAACAGCCCCTCCAAGAATAACCAGCTCTCCCAGGTGTGAAGCAGGGCTGGAGCCCCAAAACAAATGGATGGGATGAAAGGCAGGCGTTCAGTGCCATGGTATTTATTCCTTTCAGGCAGCCAGGCCAATCTTTTTCACCCAGTCCATGAATCCTGTTTTCTTGAAATGGAAATTATGCTCACACCACACTGGTGTCCTTGGGCAGGGGACATATACAACCCTCTCCTGGAAACTACAGTTTGGAAGAAATGAAAGATCTTCTCTACTTTGAGCACATTGAAGCCCTACCAGTCCTTCTCTGCAAAGAACAAAGCCTGGTGAACATGATATGTACATCTGAGAGACCCAAATATGTGTGTTCAGTATTAAAGGGGGCTTATAGAAATGAGGGGGAGCAACTTTTTACATGTGCAGATAATGACAGAGCAAGGAATGAATGTTTTAAACTAAAAGAGGAGAGGTTTAGGTTAGATATTAGGAAGGAATTCCTCCCTGTGAGGGTGGGGAGGCCCTGGCACAGGTTGCCCAGAGAAGCTGTGGCTGCCCCATCTCTGGAAGTGTAGAAGGCCAGTTTGGATGGGGCTTGGAGCAACCTGGGATAGTGGAAGTTGTCCCTGCCCATGGCAGGGGGTTGGAACGAGATGGTCTTTAATGTCCCTTCCAACCGAAACCACTCTATGATTCTACAACTACATATATTTCTTTGCATTTCTCAGCTGTGGGCAAATTGCAAGTAGCAGCAAATTTTCCTCCCCCAGTGATGAAAATAAACTAAGCCCAAAAAATTTAGCTGTTCTTTTGACCTCTTACAAGGGGTTATTTTGACCTCTTACAATTTTTTGCAGATTCTTGTGATTGGTGTCTTTTGCATTGCTGAAGCATGGGGAAGAACACTGGCCAGCTCCAAGGAATCCTCTGGAGGCTTCATAGGCAAGGACTGAGTTGTCAGCACTGGTACAGACTGTGAGGAAGCTGCCTGGTCACTTTTCTTACCTCTCCCTTTTCTTTCCTTACAACACACGAAAAATCACGGAATCACAGAATGGTTTGGGTTGGAAAGGACCTTCAAGATCATCTTGTTCCAACTCTTCCTGTCACAGGCAGGGACACCTTCCACCAGACCAGATAGCCCAAAGCCCCATCCACCCAAGAGACAAAAGCCTGCCAGATACAGATCGAAGGATGGCAGCCACACCAGGACAGGGTGTCTGAGCTAAATATCCCTGCCAGTATTAGCTTAGGAGCAGCATTAAACTAAATCCAACCATCCTAAATGGGCAGCTGAGCTGGTGGCTCACAGAGCCTCATGCCCCTTTAGGAGAATGTATTGAATTATTCTCTCCAGTGGCTAAAGACACGAAAAAAGAGTGAGAGATGTAGGCTCTGCAATCTCTTACAGCAACCCTCCAGCAAAGTGCACAAAGTGACTTGATATTGCTTCTCATAAAGCCACTTGCTCCCCTCTTCCCTTCTCTCCAGAGGGAGAGATGCATTTGCAACACAGTGCCTTGCTTTGCTTGAGTGCTTAACACCCCTGGTTTCCTTAAGAGTTAAAAAATGCTGCTGAGCATATTTACAGCCCACATAAATAGTGTTTGAAAAGTAAAAAAAATACCCTTCCACTCCCTCTTGCTGTGGAGCAGCATTGGAGGCGATAGAAGGGTACATTCATCCCAAAGCTCCCTTTACTGCAGCTGTCCTCGAAAAGAAGGAAGACTTATTTTCAGTACATGAATATCAGTTATACCAGGAGAAAGAAACAGTAATTCCCTCCAGAGGAATTCAGCTAAATCCACTCTGTGGTCCAGGAAATAGCTGGTGGAAGAGATCACACACATTACTTTCCCAGGCTTTGCTTTAACAAATCCCAGTGTCACAACAGCACACCTTAAGCATCAGCAAGATCTTTTCTGTACTTGCCTTCCCAAAAGACAGCACCACCTGTCCTACTCTGTTTTCACTGCCTGTCCCTCTGTGGTGGGAAAACACAACTTGGAATTGTAAGTCTTTGCTGAGAATATAAAGCAATGAGTAAATGCACCAGAACCACAGCTGAAAAGGGATGACAGAGACAGATATAATCCCTATTTTTCAGGGAAAGAATACTGATCCCCCTCCATTAGTTTTGGGAAGTGATGTTTACATAAATATTAACAGTTTTCATTTACTAGTTTCCCACCTTATGGCAGATACCCCTCTGAGGAAACTATTTTTCCACTTTCAAAACTACACCCAAATTTCCCAGCTGAAGCTGTGAAGCAAAACCAAGAAATTCCCCAGAAATCAAATAGCTTTCACTTTTTATTTGTGTCTTTGTTTGTCTTAACCCTATAAAATATAGGCACACAAGGTTTCATGCCTGAGAAATTACATCTTTGCCATTCCTTTCACTTTATGTGGGACAAAAGATGGGAGAGGGAAGAGGTGATGCACTGCAGTTGGTACGTGTCAATATGTTAGAAGGCCAGCAGCAAGAGGTCTTGCTGTCTTTGTCTCTTTTTCAGAAATTTGAAGGTTTCTCTGTCTTCCACTACAAATTCTGGGCCAAGTTATCCCTGCATCACGCCATACAACAATCATTGAATCACAGAATGGTTTGGATTGGAAGGAACCTTAAAGATCAACTCATTCCAACCCCTGCCAAGGGCAGGGATGTCATTCACTAGACCAGGTTGCTCCAAGCTCCATCCAGCCTGGTCTTGAACACCTTCAGGGATGGGGAGTCCACAACCTCTCTGGGCAACCTTCTTACACAGTAGATCCAAATGGATGAAGACATTCTCAACACATCTCATAATCTGTGAATAAAGAAGGAAAATGGGCAATTGCTACAAATTGGTAGGAAGCTCACTACACACAATTGAATTCACCACATTCCAGAAAAAAATAAAACACTGATAAAGGGATTTCCCACCCTGGTGAGCAGATCTTCTCTGTGGCCCAAGTGGTGGATGGTCAATCACATCCTCTCCAAAGCACTTCTGGAGAAACAGAAGGTGCACGAAGTCCTTGGTGCTGTAAATTCAGCTCAGACATTAAATATCCATTAGAAATGGATAATTAAATTAAGGAGACAACTGATAGGAAGCAGTGCACGGAGGGAGCCCTGCTGGTGCTCAGCAATGGGGCCAGCCGAGCACCGGCAAAGAGCAAATTGAGTGTTGGGAGGAGGGAAATAAAGCAAGTGCCAGAGCTCTGCTTGGCAGGAAAAGTGTAATAGATTCTGTCTCGGAGATGTATCAGCATCTGGGGCTTTTAAATCATGGAGGAAGGCAGAGGGGAGCAAAGCTTTTAGCACTCAAAGCAAAATCTGCAATGAGACCTTTATGATGATGAAATGCACTTGGGAGTGAGGGAATTAAGAACAGGCAAAAACATCTGGAAGGAGACTGGACGCTGCAGCTCTTCCTCCATTCTTTACCAGCATTTTGATCCCTAAGAAGAAGATGGTAGGATTTTTCCTTCTTCCTTGTTGCCCAGTCTGACAGCTTGGAAACACAAAGCTATTTCTTTGCAATTTCTGTAATTACAGCAAGATCCTCAAAATGCTTCAAAATGACAAAGGAAAGAGCAATGTGTAACACAAATTACCAACATGATTACAGAAAGAAGTACTGCTTCCGATTCTTCCCAGAAATGGTGAAGGAATCAGTGTCAGGTTTGAGGTAAGACTTGCAGTATCCAACTCTTCAGTCTTGCCCTGAACACCAGGAAAAAACAAGTTTATACAGTTCCCACCATCTCCTCTTCCTATGCAGGAAAGATGGAGACCTTATTGAAAAATGGGAGACTTCTGGGCCCCATATATTTTCAGAAAAGCTTCAGATCTAAACTGAACATTTTGGAGATAACTAAAAGCATCTGATTAAGGAATTGCTCATTCCAAAAGTTTATTTTCAGTGACACATCTCGGCACTGCTTGAACAGAATTTACTGTCCACGTCAGATGGCAGCTGAACCATCTCATCCTCCCTTTTGTCCACACAAACAGCAAATCAAATAGAATAATTCTGCATCTTTTTCTGCACCAGCATATCCCTAAAAGAACAAATGCTTGCACATTACTAGGCTGGTTGTGTCAGAGGACAGCACTACTGGAGATAAAGAGTGCATAATTATATTATCCACTTTACAGTGGCAGAAAAAAACCTCGTTTACCCCTTAAAATATCTTTGCAACACTAAGAAAGTGGAATTTGCTTTGTGTATCTACAAATGTACCTCTGCACACACTGGCAAAGTGTTGCAGTGGGGATCCTGCAACACACATATATCAAACCAGGAGTCCCGTGGAAAGGAAATATATAGGACAGACAGATTCTTGCTAGCTGTTTCAGAGATGTTTATTTCTCCAGCCGCAAGGCCGGAGCTCTGCCGAGGAACTGTTCCAGTCACGGGACCAAGGGTCCTTCTGCCCGCGCAGGGAACACAAACCAACCAATGGGAACGAGGCTGAGCAGGGACAGGGAAGCCCCGTGTCTGTGCCCTCAGGGCCCCTCTCCCAGGACAACATGGCAGGGGAGGGACCCCAACACCTCACCCGTTTTATTTTAATAAAAGGAGAATGAAAACAACTGGATAAACATAACAAGAACAGTTTCAAAACAAAACAAGCCACCCTCCTGAGTCTTTAAATGTCCAAACAGATTCTGTGGAACATCTTAGGGCTGACAGAAAGGAGACAGAAATCTCTGAGCATGCTTTGTGGGGAAACTGAGGCAGGAGAGGGTTTGACTTCTTCCCTTCCCCTTTTCATCCTCCACTCGGCATTGGAAAGGGATTTTTGGGGAAACAATTGGCAAAAGCATGGTTTTGTGAGGGAAACCATGGATGAAAAAACGGATTGGGAATACACTGGGGGTAATAGGACATAGGGTAAAAGGGAAAGGTGGGATTAGGAAAGGGAGACTGTAGGGGGGACTTACAATGGAGATACTGTCTAACATGACTACGATTTTTTGCATATATACTGCCTTTTACAGGAACACCATCAGGCCCAGTGACCTGCGATGCTTGTAACCCTTTTCTACCTCACATAATTTTGAATTGCACCACCTCTCCATCTCCCAAGCTTGGGATGTATTTTTCAGGGTTATTCTTTTTAATAGCAGTTCTATGCACGAATATGTCTTGCTGGTTGTCACACCTTGTTATAAAACCATAATTTTGCTTAACATTATACCATTTTACTATCCCTAAGATCTTAGCTACTATGATCTTTTCCTTTTTCCGAGTGGCTGCTGTTTTCTGTCTCGCTGTGTCTTTGCTCTCTCCTTCGGTCGCTCCCGTGTTGGAATTGTCGGGGCTGCTGGTGCCTGCGCGCTCTTCCCGGGGTCGCGTTCGGGGCCGCGCAGGCCGGGCCGCGCCGCGCCGCTCAGTTCTCCGTGCGTCGCCTCCTCTGGTCGCAGCTTCGCTGCCACTTCCAGGCGCTGCACCCACGTCTCGGCCGGGCCCCCGAGTGATGACCCCCCCGAGCCCTGCTCCAGCGCACGTCTCGGCTGGGTGCGGCTCCGCTCCACCGCCGTCGCCGCCAGCCGCCGCCCGCGCGCCGCCCCTCTCGGTCGGGCGTTCACGGGGCTCACTCCACCACGCGCTGCGCAGGGCCGCGCGGGCACCGCCGGGTCCCACCGCTCCCGCCGGGCCTCGCTCCGCCACTGACACTGCGGCTCGCGTGGCTCCGCCCGCACGCGGGAACTGCCTTGCTGCTGCTCGCAGAGCGCTCGGTGCACGTGGCCTGGGCCGCACGGTCCCTGCGCCAGGCTTCCCTTCGCCAGGACACAGCTGACATTGCTCAACAGTCTCGGTAACTAAATAATATTCACGAAAATATTCTTCCATCAGCATATATTTTGACTCCAGTATTAACTGTGTCCAAACGGTTTTCCAAAAGCCCTTGGTAAGAATTAAATCCCAAGAAACATAGAAAAAGTTCTTAAACAACCATGCCAGGAAGTGTTTCAGTTCTTTTTGAGCTTGAATCAAGCTAAAATTTACAAACCGTTGTTCAAGAATCATTTTAAGTTTAAGATAAATGTCCATATGCGGCTCTGAGAGCTAAGAGTCTTCCCACCGTTCCTCCATAGTTTAGATACGGAATAGCAAAGCAAAACCAAGAAGAGGAATCCAAAGTTTCCAGGGTTTACTCACACAAATCAGTCGCTTAGGGATCGGGGATCGTTCTGCTCTCAATTCCCCACCATTTGTTGCAGTGGGGATACTGCAACACGCATATATCAAACCAGGAGTCCCGTGGAAAGGAAATATATATGGACAGACAGATTCTTGCTAGATGTTTCAGAGATGTTTATTTCTCCAGCCGCATGGCTGGAGCTCTGCTGAGGAACTCCCACAGTCACGGGACCAAGGGTCCTTCTGCCCGCGCAGGGAACACAAACCAACCAATGGGAACGAGGCTGAGCAGGGGCAGGGAAACCCCGTGTCTGTGCCCTCAGGGCCCCTCTCCCAGGGCTACACGGCAGGGGAGGGACCCCAACAGCAAAGTGCAGCTGACCATGGCATGAGGCAGAGAGCTGCTTAACCCCTGAGCTAAACACCCACGTGGAGCTCTCCATCAGACTGATCAGGACCTTGAGAGGGAAATAATTAATACAGACCAAAAAGCACAAATTTCCGCCTCAACAAGGCCAGGAAAGGTGAAGCAGCATCATTTTCCAGTCTCACACAAGGTAGCTCACAAGTAGGGAAAGGTGTTAAGAGCCTACAAGATTAATTATGTTAATAGTTTGGGATTTAAGACAGGACATCAAACATGCCCGCTATATTACAATACATTTGTGTGTGCCTGCTCCAAAATCCCAGAGCAAAATTATGTCACTGCAGATGCAAGGACACGGGTTCTGCTTTGCAGATTTCAATCAAGCAGGATTTGCCATTCAGCTGGGTCCTTTCTGGAACGCAAGAAGTTGACCTTGAAGAATTACTATGAAAGCTTCAAAAGATGGCTGGTGTTTGATCCTGAATAAAATGCAATCACCAGGAATGTCAGGAGATTGTGTCCAAATGAGCACCCTGCCCTGTTCCACGATGGTCTTGTTCTCCTATTAGCAAAGTCAGTGATACATTCTTGCTCCAGTCTCAGGAGTGGGAAACTCACCATGCACAAAGTATTTCTCTGATCTCACACAAACACCGGGCAATGTTTGCACAGTCTGACCAGGAAATTTACTTTTACCCAAGTGGGGTTGCAACTTTACCTTGGTCTGCCCCTAATTACTGCAAAGAAATTAAAATATTCAGACACGGCAACTTGCTGTTCTCCATTTCTTCTGCCCTGAGGATGGCAGTCCCACTTCCTGAGTCTTATCATGGAATCAGAATGGAATCCCAGGTTGTTCCAAGCCCCGTCCAACCTGGCCTTGGACATTTCCAGGGATGGGGCAGCCACAGCTTCTCTGGGCAGCCTGTGCCAGGGCCCACCACCCTCTGAGTAAAGAATTTATGGCTGCTCTGCCCTGTGGGATTGCCGCACCCATTCTCTCCATCTCTATCTTCCTTCCCCACTTGTTTCCTCTCCCACACATGGCAGTGATGTGAAATCCTTCCAAAACCTCCTTAGGAGGACAGCAATGAATCTCCTCTTGGCCAGGTTGCTCAGAGAAGTTGTGGATGCCCCACTCCTGGAGGTGCTCAAGGCCAGGTTGGATAGGGCTCCGAGCACCCTGGGATTGTGGAAGGTGTCCCTGCCCATGGCAGGGGGTTGGAACTGGATGATCTTTAAGGTCCCTTCCAGCCCAAACCATTCTGTAGATTCTATGAATCTGTTCATTCATTCATAAAGTCCCAACCAGATACTGTAACCACTTCTGTAAGAGATGATTTTTTTTTTTTACCTTGTCCCTAATCTCCCTAAATTTATACTGTGCTGTTCTACAGACATTGACTGATTCTTTATCCTCTTTATCCTCCTTCCCTTCCAAAACATCTTCCAGCAGAAAATTTGGAAGAATTTCCTCCAAATAAATTTTTTCCCAAGGCAAGCACAGGTATTATACAAGATCTGAGCCAATGGCTCAGGGCAGAAATTCATGTTTCAACACCTGCCTCCAGGACCTATGGAGAAGTTACAAAATGGAGAGGTAACCTACAAGGGAATGGTCTGTCTAAGCCTTCACTTTTTAGGAGTTTTTTTAATACCTTGAAGGAGAAGGGTTCCATCTCCTTACCCTTTCCCAGAACCATTACAGTTGTGTATATTCTTTGGGGTGACAGAAATAGTTGGTTCCTCTTTGTGCTCAGATGAATTTTTGGCCATGGTGATGCCTTCCCATAGCACCTTTCACTCACTGATGGGTAGCTGGAGTCTTCCATGACCAACTTTGGACCAACCAACCAAAACAACTTCTTAACACTTACATCCCAAAGCATAAAAATTAAGCTCTACACATGGCTTAATAGCAGAGTATCTGATTATAGAGCCTTGTGTTTTAATGACCCTCAAGTGTGCAAGCCCTGAAGGAGAAACAAGGTGTCTACAAACACATTCAAGCACTTGATCTGTTTCTAGAGCCTCCTTGCTCCAGCTCAAATGTGTTTCTCGATCCCTGAAGCATCAAGTTCCACAAATTATCTGTGAGCAGAGCAGTTACAGGTTTGATACCAATGCAGGTATCAATAAGCATTTTACCTTTTTTAACTTTTAACCTGGAATTAGAAACATCCTCTCTAAAAAAAGCAAAGCATTTAGCCCACCAGAATATCCAAATGGAGAACTGTCTTCAGACTTCCTCTAACGCACTGAAGTTTGAAAGCCAGTTATCAAGTATATTAAAAAAAAGGAAAATAAAAAGGGAAAAAAAAATAAAGAAAGTGCAGAATAGCTCCTGCATTAGAGCACTCCAACACAAATTTGTTTATTTTTAAAAGATTGCCTCTTCAAACCTGGTGATGCTCCTCCCAGGAGGCAAAGCCAATATTCGGATCTATTTTTTGATCTTCTAAATGCAGGCACAGCTAGAGGAAGCCAAGCTCGAGCCTAGGGGGAAGCATTCACATGCTGCAGCCCAGGAACCAGCCCTGCCACAAGGAAATTCCAGTTGGGTCCCAGGCCTGGGTTAATCACTGCGTTATTTCCCGGAGCTTGGGCAAGTTCTGTACATGACTTTTGCTGCAAAGCCTTTCATCTGTGGGCATGTTTCTGCCAAGCTGCAGATAAAACTGATCTCGGCCACTGGGGGTCATTAAAAGGCCTGTTAGAGCCTCCTCCCAGGAACTGAGCTATTTCCCCTGCTGGAATCTGACATCTGCACTCCTTTAAGGATTTCTCAGGGCCTCTGTGTTATAACCCTTTAGGACCAGCAGCCACTAAGTCATCTTCGTTTTCTGACTCACTGTAGAGGTTTCCTCTCCTTTCCTGCTTCACTTAGATCTGACACAGTCACTGCTGAAAGGCAAATCAGCTCCCAAAAATCATTCCAGGCAAATGAATATGACTTAGAATAGAACAGCAGAAGAAATGTATCAGTAAAGTCTCCTGACTCTTGAGCTGGTCTCCTGATTGCTGTCCTGTTTGCAGGCTGGGCAGGAAAGGAAATCTTCCAAGGAAGTGGTGATAATTCTCCCCCTCCCCTCTTTCATATCAAGGAAGCAAGACACACATGAGGATACTTTAGTAAAGCCTTTGACACTGTTTCCCACAGCATTCTCCTGAAGAAACTGGCTGTTCATGGATTGGACAGGTTTTCTGTGTGAAAAACAAGCTGGTGGTGAATGGAATTAAATCCAGGGGGTGGCCAGTCCTGAGTGGCTCAGTATTGGGGACAGACCTATTTAATATCTGTATGGATGATCTCCATGAGGGGAGGATGTTTAGCCTGGAGAAAAGGAGGCTTGGGGGGAACCTTCTCACCTTCCACAACTCCCTGACAGGAGGAGCAGCCAGGTGGGGGTCAGGCTCTGCTCCCAGGGAACAAGGGACAGGGTGAGAGGAAACAGCCTCAAGTTGCCCCCAGGGAAGGTTGGATTTGATTTTAGGAAAGATTTCTTCACCAAAATGATTGTCAAGCATCAAAGCAGAATGCTCAGGAAAGCGCTTGAGAATTGTGCCCACCCTTCCCATGCAGATGCAGGTCAGAGCTGGAGCTCCAGAGGATTTCAGGGTAAGGGCTGGGTTTGAGCACGAAGCCATTCCTCAGTCTGCGCTGACCAGGACGTGGACAGAAATATGCTCGTGCCAAACTAGGGGAAGTATTTATACAGCACAAAACCAGTGTAATAAACAATGTCATTGTCTTGGGAAGCCTGGTCAAGCAAAGCAGCAGGGGCAAGGAGGAAGGGACTGAGAGATGGAGGATGAAAACATCTGGGGAAAAGAGAGAGAAAGAAAAAAATGGCAGGCGGAATAAAGATGAATCCCTGCTGTGTCTACACCAGTGGATATGGAGGGGGCGGGATTTTTAGAAATGGGAAGGAGAGGGACAGCAGATCAAGTGGAATACCCAGCATTTCTCCCTGAAAGCAAGGCTGGCTTTTGTTTTCAGCCAAGAAAAGGAATTCACAGCGTGTTCCAGCAGTGAAAGTCCCCGGCCGTGGGCAGGGAATCTCTCCTGCCTGACTCACAGGCCCCCTGATGCAAATGCCAAAGAGGAGAGAGATGCTACCAGGAGCTTTTCTAAGGCTTTCTGCTGCAGACAGGCCCTGCCACTGTCTAAGGTGATGCTGAAATGCTGGCCTTGTCCTCACCCCTTCTCTCTCAGTTTTGAGGATGTCTCAGACATGCCTGGAAGAGGTAAAACATGGCAACTAAAAAAAAAAAAAAGAAAAAAAGGGGAATGGACCAAAGAGGATGGGACATTCAACCAGAAACCTGAAACAAAAGAGAGAGCAGCTGCAAGACAAGCAGCCCTCCTTCCACCAACTAGACATCAATAAAATAAAATAAAATAAAATGAAATAAAATGAAAAATAAAATTAAATAAGAGAAAAATAAATGAAGCAACGCTGGATTCTTACCAAGTCAAATCTGAGGGAAAAAGAATCATTGGCATAAGACTCTGACAACTCAATTAATATCCCTCATCTTGTGGGAGCAGAAGGTTCCCCAAATACAAAGTGGCCCAACCTCTCTGATCTCCAGGAAGTTCAATCTCCCAAAAGGAAGCTCTTGTTTGCCGCAGTGGCTGTTTTCTTATTGTACATAAACACACACTTTCTCTCCTTGTCAGGATGTCAATATGGGCTGGTTTCTTCTTCACTAATGAGCAATAAATTTGAAAACCCCGTGGACAAGAAAAGAAAAAAATTTAAAAATCACTGAAAATACTGAAATGGTGTTAACAGACCCAAAATTTAAAAGTATGAATTGAGAGCACTTTGGTTTAGCAGTAAGAATATAAAAGGAGAGGTATGAAATGACAATATGACTGAAACGGCCAAATTGCATTTCAAACCAACACACACACACTGCACATCCATCCCCCCCAGGTATGCACATCCTGCATATTTCTAGTGATTTTACTGTTAGATCCTGGTTTGGAATTATCTGTGTATTGTTCAAAGTCCCAGCCATCTGGCTACAGTCTGGCTGCTAGAGCACTTCAGGAAAAGCAGCAGACAACTCCTCTTTCCCCACCTGCTTAATTCCTGCAGTACCTGAAATAAATCTAAAATAATGACTACTAAAGGATTGTAATAAAGGGTGTTTTTTTGCTGCATTTTGTCATAAACCCAAGTTCTCTGCAAACTTTATTTTACAGTAAACCCTCTTTCTAAATCTCTGCTTTACACCATCTTGCAGAAGTGAAAATAATAATAAAAAAGAACTTGGAGGAACGAGTGGGAGAAAGTGGTACAGAAATCTTATTTTGCTCAGCCCATCGCTTTGGTTGCCGCCACACATGTGGAAAAGTATAGGAGGACTGAAATTTTCAGACTCCCAGGACTGTTTTTTCCCTTCAAAACCTCTTTTTTAAGGGAGAATGGGATGGTTCTCAGTGGTCTTCCCACACAGCTTCATACCCAACAGACCTGTTTCAAATGCCAAGTTCAAGGCATGTGCTATTCCCAGCCCCAAAAGACGGATTTATGACTTTGAAAATCTTCAGATGGATTTACAACTTCAAAAAATCTTCTTTACATAACTTTGTCCCTCTACTTTGCCAGCTATATTCCTATTTCCATTTCTGTATCTCCACTAGGAGAGGAGAAGGAATAGAGGATATTCTGTTTTATGCAGCATGGCTGTGGTCAACTCTTCATTCTTCTGCTCTCCACTAAGGACCTGAGAAAAGCATTTAGAGACAAAAAATAAAGTAAAATCCCCCAGCTAACCAAATAATGCTCTGTGCATTCACATGTGTGGGGTACTCTTTGTCTCTCTGAAAATCAACTCCCAAATCTCTGGGTGAAGCTTTCAAGGCAAGGAACAGCCAAACAGACAGAAATAGTCATGGGAAATATTCCACTTTAGCACACTGCTGGGCACCAAGGGATTTAGGAGCAATCAGGTTTGGCTGGCTATTAAAAAACCAAACCAAACCAAACCAAATAAACATTGGTTGAAATTTCAAGAGATCCTTCCTTAAAAACCTTCCAGAGCAGAAAGGGGCCTTGGACTATCCACTCCCACACCCCAAGCTTCATCATTCAAGTACTAGGAGATCTGTGAGGTCTCACCTTAAAGAGTTTCTGAAAATAGGACATCAGCTGTAAAAAAGCCCACTGGGAATATTTTAATCCTGGTACTTTATCTCCCATGAATCACCTGCCTTCCACTTCAAGCTTGATTTCCACAAAAAATATTGGCTTTAGAAGGAACTAAAGAAATTTACTTAGGATGTGTTCATGTAGGAAAGTATCATCATCCCATTGCAGCCCTCCACAGCCAGAAGAAGATGAGAAACACAGAGATATCCCCAAAAGGTGTTTCCAGCTTGGGATCAGGAAATAATGGGAAACTGGTTTTAGAAACACCCATACAACCACTTGTACACCTCAGAACCTCTTCAAGCTGCTTCTTCCACCCCACCACAACCACCTGCAGCACCGCCACTACCTTCAGCCACATCAACAGCCATGGAACGAGCTCATAAATCCCAACCATTAATATCCAGGTATAACAGAGAAATGCAGGGAAGATCTGCAATGCATACAAGCTAACATCCAATTTAAAATCCTTCCTTGCTCCTAAACACTTTCCATCCACACTAATTCACCCTAATCCCCAATCTACCTGCTTACATCTGTCGAGTCCTTCCCCACTGTTGATCTTTAATCCCTGCCCACTTCTGGCTGCCAGTGTCAGTCTCATAGCAAACGCCACCTGGAAGAAGAGATATTCAGAAATAATATTTCTGGCCTGACAGCATGGATAAATGCTTTATTCCTCTTTATTTTTTTTCTCTCTCCACTCAAATTCTGTTTGTGTCATACGTATTTGGGTCAGCTGTGTCTACCCCTCCATTATGTACAGAAGTGAGATTTGTGTATGTTCTGTAAATAAATACATCCTTAGAGTGGGGCTGTAGAACAGAAATCCACAACTGTGTTTTTTCAGTATCTCTATAAATCTCCGTCCCCATTTTCCTGGCAGAAGGTAATGCCATAAAACTCCACTTGCATTTTCAAGGAGAAAAAGGAAGATGCATCATACACAAAGGATGCTAAATTCTTTTCTTTCTAATCCATTAAGAAATTCTATATCCTTGAGAATTTAATTAATTGGATAATACTAAGTATAGGAGGGAAGGAAACAAGAAAACAGGGAAGTTGAGATTTACACCTGGCCACACTACAGAGTAGTGACAGAGGTGACCAAGAGATGGATGTGCTCTCCAAAATATCAAAGGTAGGCTACAAGCTGCATTCATGCACAGAGATTTTACTACTTTATCTACTATTACTTTAAATATTAATATTTTTAATATTATTAATATATGAACATCTCAAATATGCAGAGTTCCATCCCACTCAGCATGTCCTGCAGCATCCACTGTCCCTATCACAACAGCACAGACAACAAAGACGTTTTCCCTTCCTAAACTTTATCCCAGGCTTTAGACTTTTTGGATTTGTTCCCTCTCACAGCCAAAACACCAAGAAATTCTGCAACAGAAAAAAAAAAAAAAAAAGGTCTGAAGCAATTCAGTTAATACCAAGTTTAGTTTGCAGCCAAGGATCAGGGTGAGGTAGCACAGTCTCACCTGTGCTAAGAATCTCAGCTGTGCCAATGTCTGATTCACACCTGGGGAATGCTTGGGACAAAGAAAATTCATGCCAGGTACTATTCTAGCTCTTCTTCCAAGGCCCAGGAATGTCCATTCCCAAATTTACTGGGGTTACTACAGCAACAGTAGAGGAAACACAGCAACACTCTACATGGATATCCTTGCAATCCAAACTAGGACAGACAAGGCTGAATTCAATTTCAACCTTATTTGGTTTCCTGATGAGCACATTAATAAAAAAAGCCAAAAGAAAAAAATAAGAAAAAAAGATCTTTTAGCAGCCATAAGGGCAATAAAAACTGACAGCACCTTCCCAAGAAGGGAATACAACACGGAGTGGAAAAAGCTGTGCTAGAAATGCCAGCCTGCTCCTGGACACCAGCTTTTCCAGTGAAGTTTGGGGGTTCTTCCATTCATGTATTAGAAAAGAGTTGCAGAACCTCAGGAAAAATGCTGGCTGCAGTACTTAGCCTGTCTGGAGCCTGGTTCTGCTTCCTCCCTGGGGAGACAGCTTGATGAACCAAAAGAGGTCGGAAATATTCAAGCAAACATGGAAAAAGCTTTGATCTGCTCTACCCCTGGTTTCAGAATGAAACCATCGTGGCAGCACATCTGCCTGGCACAGCAGGATGCTGGGGAGCACTGGGATGTGCACATAGAGACAGCTCTGATGGAAAAGCAAACAGCTGCAGAAGGGTTGCTCCAACCTCATCCTCTTTCCCATGGATCCCCATTCAGCAAACATGGACAGATGTTCATACAAGGTCATGCAGCAGTACTACTGCTCAATTTCAAATGTATCTTGTTTCAGGTGGATTTTTTGCAGGCACAGCTCAAGAAAAACAGGCTTCAGATCCTATCCAAGCACTGGATATTGCCATGATGGAAAGAACAAGGATGCAAAGCACAGGGTGGAAGCCCAGTGGTGTAGAAAATGTTGAGGAAGCCTTGCAGCACTCGCGGGAATTTCATATTACAGCCAAGGACTCCCTTATGGCCTGTTGGAGAAGGGCTCTGCTCTCCTAACTGGAGAAGTGCTCTCAAGAAACTGAAAATGTTTCAAAAAACACAGTTGGATTCAATCTACAGAATTAAAGAATCTTGGGAGCATCAATCAGAGAATCATAGAAACACAGAATGGTTTGGGTTGGAAGGGACCTTAAAGATCATCTCCTTCTAACCCCCTGCCATGGGCAGGAACACCTTCCACAATCCCACGTTGCTCCAAGCCCTGTCCAATCTTATCTTTAACACTTGTGGGGCAGCCACAACTTCTCTGGGCAAGCAGTGCCAGGGCCTCACCACCCCCACAGGGAAGAATTTCTTTCTCACATCTCATCTAAACCTTCCCTCTTTCAGTTTAAAATTGCTGAAGTCTTGTCCAGGTGTGAACAGCTTAAACAAGAGCTGGTACAAAGTTCAAATGAGGCGGTAGCTGAGTTTTATTTTGTTAATAAAACGTTTCTTTCCTCCGCATCCAAGACAAAGAAAAGCTTTTGCAAGAGCAGCCAGAAGGAAAAAAAAGCATTGAGCTAAATTAATTTCAGGAGCTGAAACTAAAGCACAGGGCAGTCTCTTCTCCTTTAGGAAAATATACCCATGTGGAAAGACAACCCAGAAGGGCAGCCCCAGGTCTGGGCACACATTGGGAAATTAAAGGAACCACAATCCATGGAATTATAGAATCACTGAATGGCCTGGGTGGGAAAGGACCTTAAAAACATCTGGTTCCAAACCCCGACAAGGGTCAGGGACACTTTCCACTGGACAGTTTCCACCAGCAACATTCATTCTCTTCTGCTTTCCCTACCAAGGGACCTCTACCCACACGACGAGCAGGCTGCAGGCAGAGGATCTTCTTAAACTACTTCTAATTCCACAGTAATTGAGTGGAAAATGAAGCAAGCTGTTCTGAGAGGATGTTTAAATGCATTTCCAGCTGAAATGCCCAAGGAAGGGTAAGTGTCTTTGATTTCTGATTTTCTCTCAAAGACTGGGACCGCCAGCGTGATTTTTACATGTTTACATTAAAATTGCTTTGAGTAACCAAGACTAGCAAATAAAATTGGTAAAGAAAAAAGAAAGTTTATCTTTACCCAAGAGGTTTTTGGATTGGTTTGTTGGTTTTGTTGCTTTTTTTTTTCCCTGCTAAGAAGTTGTCATCTCACCTTCACATATTTCATTAAAATACTTATTTATTCCAATGGTGTGTTCTGTTTTTTCTACTTATATAAATAAATGCATAACCACTTACATTTCCTGAAATACTGAAATCATAGCAAAACATTTATTATAATGGTTAAAAGTGCCAGAAGGGATAGGGCAGAGGTTTTCAAAACAGTTTCAAAGTCAATTTGCGTATGAAAGTTAATTCTGCTGGCAATTCCTTTTGCTATAAAACATGTTGTTCATTATTCTTTAATATGTTTTCTTAAGTTTAGGCTTATTAATTCATTAAATCATGAGATCTCTAAGAACTGGATGTAAGGCAAAGAAGATCCTCTAAATCTAGTGAAAATGGACTAAGAAAATAAATTTATAACTTTTGGAAGTTTTGCACAATAGCAAAGAAACAACATGGAATAATTCTGTAGATGCCACAGAAATGTTTTTTGGGGTTGTCTAGTGAGAGAGATCATCTACTTTTTTTTTTTTTTTTTTTTTTATTGTTGGCACTGAGACTTTAATCTGCACTTTACTAACGACTTATTAAATGACACCCAACTCCTCAACTTCCGTGGGACCACAAATTCAAGAAAATACGATGAGACCCAAGACTTAGAAGCAAAAGTCAATCATTAAGACTCTCAGAAATGTTTTACACAACATTTGACAAGCCACGTTATTGTTTAGAGCTCTCTAACTTACAGGCAACTCCAGGAAGTAACCTTGAAGCAGTATTTTGAACCCATCTATGCATGGCAGAGAAAAGCTGCCACAGGAGGTCACATCTTCAGTCCTTCCTTTTTTGAAGGCTGGACTTGATGGTCTTGGAGGTCTTTTTCAACCTTATGATTCTCTAATTCCACACTTGACAGGACTCCATCCCAAAAGCACACTTTGGTTAAATTACTGAATGTGATCTGGTCCAGCCCTTCAGTTTGAGACTTCAGCCTTTGAAAAAATCACCCCTAATATTGCAGAGTAGCTTCCAATCTCCTCAAAAGATTCAATGATTTTGTTCTTGCTTTCTTTCACTCTTTTAACTCTTTCTAGCACTCTTTCCTGAGGACATTTAAGTGCATGATTTGTGTTCCTCATTGCCCCAGTGAGGAACAGTTGCCACAACCAGACCTGGACCTCCCACCAGACCCTTTGGACAATGCCTCACACTGCAACGACCCCAGGTTTCCAGTTCCCTTCAGCAAGGCATTCCAAGTACCGGAATTAATTTAAGAGGCCAATGCAAAACTAAAGCAGCACTCAGGCCCCAATACAGCAAAAAGATTAACCAGCTGCTCAGTGTTGATTAACCTCAGGGGGACTCCTTGTGTACTCAGGAGTTTGTGCTGCGCTTCAGCACTTTGCGGTGTCGAGACATGGAGCTGGCAGTGGATTCCTTCCCATGGTTTGACACCAGACCTGGGGCTGCAGAGAGGCCACGTTGGTGGTCAGGCCATGGTGCTGGTTTGTACCCGAGCTTTTGAGAGAGTTTTGTGTTCAAAACAGAGCTTCTGCCATCCCCATCCCATCAAAGGCTCTGAACATCTCCCTCCCATGGAGCACAGGAGCTCTGTGACTCTGCCAAACTTCGAGGCAACCACGAACCCCATGATGGCTTTTTAAGGACAAATCACTTTCCAAAACTTCTAGAAAACCGAGGAAAACAGGATTGGAGAGGACAGAAGGGTGGTTCATGTGTAAGAAGGATATTTATATCGGATATTTGGGAAGAAGTCTTCACTGAGAGGGTTGTCAAGCCCTGGAACGGGGGAGTGCCTGAGTCACCACCCCCACAGGGATTTAAAAGAGGTGTAGATGTGGCACTTAGGAGCATGGTTTAGTGGTGGCCCTGGCAGTGCTGGGTTAACGGTTGCACTTGAAGATCTCAGAGGCTTTTTCCCACCCAAACAATTCCATGACAGGTCAGTGACAGCACTGCCAGCACTGGCACATGACTTTCCACCCAAGAGCTGGTTGGTACAGCACAGAGGCCAGTGAGTGGTAGAGAGGGGAGGGCAAAGAAAATTATAGATGTGATTCCAGGAAAAAAAAAAGTTAGAAAAAATCATTTAACAATTGTTAAGTATTAAAATGATAATTAGGTGATTTATACCCAGAGAACAGTGCCAAGGACAGCTTGCAGGGACCAATCTCATTTTGTTCAGTGACAAGATAACCAACCTTATCCAACCAGGAGAAAGACTCATGTGATATATCTTGAGTAGAACCCTGGCCAGTGTCCCACACAAAATCTTCAGGAGAAACTGAAGGGAAAATAGTCCAAATGAAGTCACAGCCAAATTAAGCACTGACCCTTGAGTCCCTTGAGCTCAACTGGAAGCAATGCACTGCGGGAATATGAAATTAACCTCACCTTTCCAGAGCTGGCATTTAACGTCCAGGTTACAGTAAGGTTAATAAAAGCAGTGCTAAAAATTTCCTGTCTTGTGGCATTTTAATCCAAGCTATTTAAATTCCCTGACCTATATGCCTCCTTGTGTAAAGCAGGTTTTGTTCATTTTCCCCACAAAAAGATGGTTTGGGGAAGATAGGTTGAACATGGTAGAGAGTGCAGGCTGCATACAGTAAGAATCCAGGGTTTAATTTCTACTGCTGTACAATGTTTGGTCTCTGTTTATCTCAGACATGTCACATTACTTAAAAAATAATATTTTTGAAGTCAATCTTTTCCACTTCTCAGATTTAAACTTCAAAACAAAACAAAAACAAACAAAAAAAAACCCCACCAAAACAAAACAGTAACTTTCTACTACCTGCTTTCTAATTTGTCCATGCAACACCAATGCCCAGCTGAATCCCAGAGAAGCTCCTACAAGGAAACAGGGGAACACACAGGTTTACATTGATTTTGGGGATCAGAATGAGGATATGAAAAGCAGATGTTGCTGGAGGAGGCTGTAACTCCCAACTGCAAAGCAGGGACACGGCTTATGTGTCCATGTGCCACTCCTGGCTGTCCTTCAGTGGCTGTGGGACAGCCAACCCGCCAAAGTGCTCTACTCCAGGTAATCCTGGTGATCCTGCTTGTGACACACCTTAGGGTGCTCCTTGGTTAAGGCTACAGAATATCTGAATTCTGCTGAGCTTCCCTCTCACTCCTCCCAAAACCTTGCTGATATGAAAAAGTAATGCGTGAAAAAAATACTTGTTTTTGTTTTCACCAGGAAACCCTGGATATCCACCATCAAAAACAGAGTCTGAACTAGAGTTTTCTGACACCAAGGTGTCCAGGGCAAACCAAATTGCTGAAAACACTGCCTTGGGATTCTTTCCCAAACTGCTACAGATCAAGTCTGTGGACCTCTCTAATTAGGCTGGTCAGCAAGATTAACTTCCACATGGCCTGAGGATGGGCTCTGAGTCCATCCATCATCACATCAGCCCGGAGCCAAGGGGTCACCTTCAAGTAATTAAACTTTCCCATCCTGGCAACACATTTGGATTGAGCATGGAGGAGACAGAGCCAAGACAAACAGATGCATAGGCACAGAGGAAACCCCCATGGCAGTGTCACCCTTCGCTAAACAAAAGCAAACAAAGCCTAAGCCCCCTTTCCTTTGCTCTCTGTATTACAGATGAAGCAGTTCCGTATCTGTCACTTTTATTGTCACAGTATCTCAGGGATTCTGTTGGATTCAATATCTGTTGGATATTGAGTATTACCACTGGACCACTGTTGGACATTTACCTGCAGGAATACCTGGGGTTTTTTATTTATTTATTATCTATAAAGAGAGGGACAGGTTAAAACTCACACAGAACATTCCCATCAAGGTTTGCCCCTGCTGAGAGCAGAGACACAAATGCTGCCAGAAGGCCACGCTCCTTTGTTCCAGCTGTACCATGATCTAATACAAAAGCCAATTTTTCTTAGCAAACCAGTCATCCATCATCGAGAAGCAGGAGGCAGATAATTAGTGTTGCATTACCCTCTCCTGACACTTAATTAATGGCAATATTTGGGGGTAGTATGACAAAAGGCATCCAATGTGTCAGTCTCCCATGGCGAAGGGATCCAGGTTCAGATGAGCACAGAACAGAATCACAGAATTGATTCTGAATCCACAGGTTGGAAGGAAACCTCAAAGATCATCTGATCCAACCTCTCTTGGCAAAAGCACGGCCTGGACAAGATGGCCCAGCACTCCATCCAGATGAACTTTAAAGTTGTCCAACGTTCAAGAATCTGCCACTTCCCAGGGGAGATTATTCCAAAGGCTGATTGTTCTCACTGCAAAAAAATGTTCCTCTTGTCTGAGTCTCTGATAACTGAATCTCCCCAGGAGTAACTCGAACCAATATCCCACATCTTTTCCATGTGAAAAGAGAGTCTTCACCTCATTTGTAGCCACCCTTTAAGTGCTGGAACACGGTGAAAAGGTCTCCCCTAAGCCTTCTTTCCTCAAGGCTGAACAAAGCCACCTCTGACTGAGACACACAGAAAGGAAACTTCTCCAAGGTGCCTTGGCCAATGGGAACCAAACAGGTTCCTCCCCTCACAATCTCTTCCACAGGGATGCTTAGCTAAGGTACCAACCAATTTTGGCTGGCTGGGAAAATCCACCCTGAAGGACCCTGGAGATGTGTCCATGGCAATGCCACCAGACAGGATGTGTGTATGTCTGGTGGAAATCAGCACTCAACTCCCAGCCATAATCCAGAGCATGGACAGGCTCTGCTGGACAGCCAACAACACTGTGGCTGTTCCAAAAAAGCTGATTTTTCCACACCAGCTCCTCTTTGCCATCCACTAAGGGTGCCTTCAGCATCACAGCTCCAACTGCCAAGCCGTGGGCAAGCTGGGCACAATGAGGGATCTCTTCAGATACTTAGAGATTTCAAGTGTCTTGAGTTATTCTGTGAATTTGCATTAAAAACAGTGGGTTACTCATACAGCACAATAAATACTCATTTTTTTTAAATCCAAGCTACAATGCGCTGAGATTCATTGTTTGTCTAGTCCACATTTCAATTCTCTTTTCTTACAGTTCTTTGATTGTGCCCAAGTATCCCATTCTTCCTTGCTTTTATGCCTTTAATTTTGCCTTGCAGAACAGCCTAAAAATCACTATTCACAACTGAACAGACAATTTGCACTTACTTCAATACCTTCTTCCTGTTCAAAGAAAAAAATCAAAATTAAACCCAAATTTGTAAGAAAACAGGAACCCAAGAGAAACTTCTATGTATTTGTTTGTTTTTTTTTTTTTTTTCATATTTCCATCCAGGGAGAACAGCTATTTGCAAAACAAAGAAATGCTTCCCAAAGAACATTTGCAACCCTCAAAACATGAACACCAAATCATGCTGTGTTAATGAATGGCCCAGTTGAAATCAAAGGCAAGTGGAGAGAGGGGTAATGTTCTTCCGTGGTGAAAAAAGGAAAAGAGAGTTCTTTGCCATGTTACAAGAGCAAGCCAGCTCCAGGAACAAAATGAAGGATAAGTTCCAGATAAAAAGGCTTGCTGAAAGCCAGAGTAGATAAGCCCAGATCAGCCCTACAGCTGGTCTAGTGTCTGCTTAAAAAAATGACACAAAGAAAGAATCCACGGCCATTTGCAAGCCACTGTTTATGGTCTGAGCATTTCCTGAGTGAGTTTTTGATCCTGTTTGCCACATCCAAGCATGTTTCTCAGGTTCAAGCAGCTTCCACCACAAAGTTATCCTCTGGGAAAGCACAGCCCACTGCACTTTGTAGATCTTCCCATCCACTCCCACCGTCAGCCAGCCCTAGAACAACCACTGAGACAAACTTCTTATAAAGGTGATGGGGAGATGAGAAAAGACACAAGCCAATTTAGAGAATATTATGCGTTTCTCCTTCTGGTCCCCCAAAATTCCTCAAAAACCCTCATTAGTGCTGCTCTCCCATGTTGCAGCCTCAAATCCTGAGCATGGTGAGATGTTGGGCCTCAATCACACAAATCAAACTGAACAAGTTTGGAATTCACCTTTGAAAATCAGTGTCAGAAATGACCCCTGGTGAGGGTTTGATATTTATACAGCAGCCACACTGAACCTGAGCAAGTCAAACTTCAGCCCTCAGGGAGCCAGGTGGAATAAATTACAGCAAGGGATCAATACTTCACCGAGAGGTTGATAGCCTTGTCTCGAAGGGCCTCCAAATGGGTTCCTGCTCCCAAATCCACTCCCATCAATGGATCCATAAGACATTTTCTGGATAGTGATGGATGCGGGATTGCACTCCAAACCTAAAAAACAGAGAAAAAGACAGGCACAGCCCTGTTAAAAGTCAGTTAAACCCCAGCAGTCCAAGAAAAAAAGAGGACTGAAAAGGCAAATAGAACATACAAGGCAATCTCCAAACTTCAGGATGCCCACCTGCAAAAAAATTAAAAGCACTAAAATCCAGGTTGTCTGGACTACAAATGATGTTGAGGGCAAGCAAGCCATTTGACCTCCCTGTGTCTTATTTTCTCCACTGATAAAGGGCAACTTTTAATTCCTCCCTGTTCACAAAGTGCTTTGAGATCCTGAGCTAGAAGGCAAAGACTTAAGCACTTGATCAAAAAACGGTAAAGCTGTCTTCTGGAACATTACCAGTACATAGCTGGTTGGAGTCTATCCATCACACTGCAGTCCTGATGAGCTCTCAAAAAAGACAGTTTGCTGCTACAATCTCCTGGGCCTCCAGTAGAAATACTGGAGCCAGAGTTATTTTGCCTGCAAGGCCTGAGGTAGCAGAAGCAGAATGAAATAAATGCAGAAGTCAGAGGAAGACAACTTCTTCCTCCTTCCCATCTCCTTATCCACAGAAATGCCTCACCCAGACATCCTCCAGCACTTCAGCAGTGTCCCAGCGCTTTGGTATCAAAATAGTTCAACTCTAAGGCATGGAGATGATGGCAGCAAAGGAAGAGGAGAGATAAAGGTGCTGTATGAGCTGGGAAATGATACAGGACCAAACCCAGCTTCTGCTTTCTGACACCAAGGCTATAAAAATACCACTCCAAACAGGTGTTTTTACCACAAAAAAAGGTTACAATCCAACAAGAATTGCAACATCTTTGGTGTGATGGCAGACTCAAAATGGTTTGGGTTGGCAGGGACCCTTCAAGGTCATCTAGTCCAACCTCCCTGGCCTGAAATGTTTCCAGTGATGGGGCATCCTGGTCCAGTGTTTTATCTTACCATAAAATAAAATTCTTCATTATAACTATTCTGTATCTAATCTTTTTAATTTAAAACCATTGTCCTATCACTACAGGTGCTGCTAAAAAGTCTGTCTTCATATTTCTTTTATTAAGTAGTGAAAGGCCACTTTCATTAAAGACTCCCCAGAGCCTTCTCTTCTCCAGGCTGAACAGCCCCAACTCTACAGCCTTTCTTCACAGCAGAGCTGGTTCATCTCTCTGATCATTTTAGTGGCCTCCTCTGGTTCTGCTTCAAGAGGTCCATGTCTTTCTTGTACTGAGAAACATGTTGGGGTATTAGGCTGGATGACATGAGCTGCGATGCTTCATTCTGGGCTCGGATATTCAAATCTCTCATGTTCTGGACCAGCCATTTTCCCTCTGACATGCAAAAAGCTGGGAATGGCCTCCACTTTCTGTGGCACATGACCACGTATCACATGATGTCCTCATTGATAGATACCTCAGGAAAGGGCTAAAGTCCCTTTTTGGATGTGCTGACTGACACTGTGCAGCTATTCCTTTGGTTTGTTCTCCATGGAAAGTAAAGCACCAGAAAATCCCAGTTCTGCGCTGTACTGGGAACAGCCTGATGGCTCAGGAACCTGTTCTACTTCATTCCCCTTTTTTTTTCCTTTCAGAGTTTCAAAACCAAGCAAAAAAATCAGCGCTGAGATGCACCAGCCAGCGAAACTTCAGAACCAAAAGAAATCACTCGCCATCCTCCCTTAACTGGGCCAGACACATGAAAGAGGATGAAAGTGCAACCACCTTGAGAGAGAAATGGCTGGGAGCTAAATCCATTAAAAGTGGAGAAAATCCAGAGTACAGCATCCCCAGCCAGCCTCAGTGTACCACATCCACACATAACTGGCATCTGAGAGGCTGCAGGTGCCCCCCGACCAGAAATCCTTCATTTTAGGGAAACAGCCTTCAGCCCAAAGTTATGGAAGCCAAGCTGTGAAGCCCAAGCAGCCAGAGAGAGGGTGAGGGTGTGTACTGGAGTGTGCTTCAAGGAGACGGAAAATGGAGCAAACAGGAGGAACCAAGGAGCAAAGTTGTGAATCACGGATTTGCGAGACAACAGCAAAACAACCCATTGTGTCAGCCGTGTAAAACTGTAAAACCATGAGCTCCATGGAAATACACCCTACAACTGTACTCTCTCCCGGAGACCTTAGAGCAGCTTCCAGTAGCTCATGAGGGTCTTCAAGAGAGGTGGAGAGGGACTTTGTAGCAGGGCATGGAGTGATAGGACAAAGGGTAATGGCCTTGAACTGAAAGAGGGTAGGTTTAGATTGGATATTTGGAAGTAATTCTATATTCAGAGGGTGGTGAGGCCCTGGCACAGGCTTCCCAGAGAAGTTGTGACTCTTCCAACCCTGGAAGTGTTCAAAGCCAGGTTGGATGGGGCTTGGAGAAACCTGATCTAGTGGAAAGTGTCCCTGCCCATGGCAGGGGGTTGGAATGAAATGATCTTTAAGGTTCCTTCCCACCCGAACCATTCTGTGATTCTGTGGTGTCTTGATGGAAATTCTTGATCACAACCACAAAACATTACAAGAAGCAGCTGAAGATTTAGTTGAGGAGTCTGTGATAGACCTGGGAACAAACCTCAGCTCTCCCAGGTCTCAGGTGAGCTCAGAACTACCAACACAACCTTCATCACAAAATGCAACCCAAGATCCAGCAAAACTCTTACCTGGGAAAATATGGGCACATGAAAGATGGTTACAAGAAAGTCTCTGGGCACAGATAAGGAATTATCTTATTTTCTTTATCTCCCACAGTTTAAGACCACTGCAAGCAGGGATGTGGGACAACCAAACAGCTTGGGAACTGCCTCTGTACAGAGATTGTTCCTTACCCACCCTGTCTCTTTAGAGATAAGCAAGTGGAAACATTTCCTGCCATGACTTCCCCAAGGCCACAGACAACAAACATGGAGAAAAATTCTACACCCAGTTGTAAAATGACTTGATTACAACTGGGCAAGTGTTGTTTTGGCAAACAGTGAATGTATCTATTTTTTCTCCAACAGAGTGGTGTGAAAGGGGGAGAGAAGCAGGGCTTTTAGAGCACTCCAAGTGTTTCATGTTGATTTATCATTTTCAGGATGTGTTTCCATTTTAAAGCTTTTTCTCCTTGTTAGGGAGGAAAAATAGAAAGAATTGAAAACGAAATATTTTATTGTAGCTTAACCAATCTTTTTAGCAGCAGGCACCTCCCACCCCACCCTACCAAGCTATTGAAATATCCCTTATTCACACAGCTCTGGAGCCACATTCTTACCCCACAGTAGTATATTTACAGGAAAATTTAAGAGCAGATCTAAATGCCTTTAATTTGATTGGCAATAAAAGCATTTCCCTCCCCATCCCCATGGCACTTCCCAACTCTTTTGTCTACTGCTCCTCAGGGAGACATGTCCAATTTACTGTGAAGGCAGTTTGTACAAATTGGAACAAGCATTTCGTAACGTACTAGACACAGAGGGAAAAAAAAAATGAAAAAGAAAGAAGAAAAAAAGATTTTATCACAGGTTTATCCTCATCACCTAAAATACAAATAAAAGAATAACCACATCCAAGCCAGACTAAAAGGACAACTATCCTGCCAGGGGCATGAATTTGTATTTTAATGAATTCAACTACTTCTTGCTTTGTATATCCTGTAGAAGCCAACCATGCCATGACTAGAACAGTAGGATATAGGATCTCAAGGAAAGAGTTGGTCCACATTTCTTGGACTAGGAAAGATACTGGCAGGTAAAACCAAGCAGGCAAAATTATTTAAGAGTTCTACACCCATCAGTCTCCATTTAGAGATACTTGGGTGGGCAGCATTAGTGGTGGGAATGAAAGGTGAGATTATAGCATGGAAGAAATTGGCTTGTTGTTATTATTATTATTATTATTTTACTATTACGTCTCAATCATTAAACTGTTCTTATCTCAACCCACAAGCTTTCTCACTTTCACTCATCCACTTCATCTCCACCAACCTGCTGGGGATGGCAAGGGAATGGCTGTGGAGAGCTTATTTGCCAGCTGGAATTAAACCACAGCAGCACTTCAGACAAGTGATATGTATTTAAATTTGAGTTTGGCTGAGAAAGACATGAGCTGGGACATTTCTTTCCAGACAATACTGGAAAAAAATGGGAAGGGAGGAGAGACATGGACATATTGGAGAGAATCCAGTGCGGGACCATAAAGATGGTTAAGGGATGGGAGCACCTCCCATAGAGAGGCTGAGGGAGTTGGGACTGTTCACCCTGAAGAGGAGAAGGGTGTGGTGGTATTAAGGTGTAAAAATATCCGATGGAAAGAAGCAAACACGATGGAGCCAGAGTCTTCCTGGTGGTGGTCAGTGACAGGACAAGAAGCAAGAGGGATTTAAATACAGGAAATTCCACTTCAAAAAGAAAAAAAAAACCTGTTTGTTTTGGGGTTGGAGTGGCTTTTTTGCTTATTTTGTGGGGGTTTTTTTATGGTGAGAGTCATCAAACATCAGCACAGGCTGCACAGAGAGGCTGTGCAGTCCCCATCCTTGGGGATATTCAAGCCCTGACTGATCATGTGCCTGAGAAACTGGCTCTAGGTGACACTGCTCTCAGGAGGGGTTTGGACAAGATGACCTCCAGAGGTTCTTTCCTACCGCTGGGATTCTGCAATTTTCCTCCTGTGATACCTGAAAGCAGCATCAGGGCAGTTCATGGCCCTCTTGGCTGACTGAAGGACACTTGCTGTGCCTATTTACTAAACGGGTGGAGAAAAGAAGAGTAAGGAAATTGCAAACCCACAAGGTTTTTTCCCATTTCCTGTAAAAACACTGGAATAAAGTCACTGAAAGTATGTGATGGTGGAAACCAGAATGACAGCCCATTTTAAGTCAGCAAGAAGTCATATCAAATCAACCTTCAACTCTTTATAGAAGTTAGCAGGTAGTGAAGTTAGCAGAGAATCAGCTGATATTATCCTGTTAGGCTGTCATGTTTGCACGGCCAAAGAAATGGATTGGAGGTGCAGGGAATTTTTTTTATTTTTTTTTTTAAATCAGAAAAATCATAGAATCATTGAATGGTTTCTGTTGGAAGGGCCCTAAAAATCCTCTGGTTCCAACCGCTTGTCATGGGCAGGGACACCTTCCACTGGACCAGGTTTCTCCAAACCTCATCTAATCTGGCCTTGAACAATTCCAGGGATGGAGCAGCCACAGCTCCTCAGGGCAACCCGTGCCAGGGCCTCACCACCCTCACAGTAAACAATTTCTTCTAATACCTAATCTAAACTTACTCTCTTTCAGTTTAAAGCCATTAAATGCTCCCAGTGGACTGTTGCCATAACCAAATAACAATCTTTGTATGGCGTCCACCATACTCTGCTCTCCCCATGTGTATTTTGAGCAGTGAGCTGGATGATGGAACAGGAATTATCCTCGTCAAACGCACACACAGCACCCAACAGGGGAGTTAGATGACAGCTCCAGCCTCCAGAACAATCTTAACAAACCAGAAGTGATATGCAACGAAGAAAATAAGGCGCTGCATAATCCAGGTCAACTGCAGGGGCCTGAATTTAGAAAGAGTAAACAAAAACACCAACAGAGAATGGGGAGCTGCTGGCCAGTGCTGCAGAGAAGGATGGATGGATGCCACAGACTTCAAGCTGAACACGGATCTGCAGTGACATTTCCTGTAACAGTGGCAGGCATCATCACGGGATGTGTAAATAGGATTACAATCTTCTCGACAAGGGAAGCAAACCTTTTGCTTGACCCCACACTGAGGAGTAGGCAACAAGCTGTAGGCAACAGGCTCCAGCAAAGATTTTGTCAGAGACTGAAGAGAGTCTGGAGGGAACTCAGAGAATGACAACAGGTCAAGAAAACATAACCTGATAGGAAAGATTGAGTAAGTGGGGTTGCTTGTCCTATAGAAGGGAAGATTGATGGGAAGACTTAATCCTTCAGTTCTGCAAAGCTGCTGCAAAAAGACAGGGAGGAAAACATTCTTTACACTCCTGTTGGGCAAGACAAGGGACTAGCTCTAAACCAAAGCTGGAAAGATGAACTGAGACATTGGGAGAGCCTATGAGGAAGGATGGAGCACCTCTGGGAACAGGCAACATGGAGAAAGGTCTTCTTGTACCTGGAGGTGATAAAACCAGATAATACTGGGTTCAGCCCTGTTTAACATCTTCATTGATGACCTGGATGATGGGGCAGGGTATCCTCAGCAAGTTTGCTGGTACCACCAAACTCAGAGGAGTGGCTCCAAGTCCAATCCAGCCTGGCCGTGGACACTTCCAGGGATGGGGCATCCACAGCTTCTCTGGGCAACCTGTGCTGGGGCCTCACCACCCTCCTATTATAGAATTTCCTCCTAGTATCAAATCTAAGCCAGCTCTCTTTCAGTTTGAAGCCATTACTCCTTGTCTTGTCACTTCATATCCTGGTCCAAAGTCCCTCTTCAGTGCTCCTTTAGGCACTGGAAGGGGCTCTAAGGTCTCCCTGGAACCTTCTCTGGTCCAGGCTGAACAGCCCCAGCTCTCAGCCTGTCTCCACAGCAGATGAGCTCCACCTCTCTGATCCCCTTCATGGGTTTCTCTGGACTAGGCAGCTCCACATCCTTCTTATGTTGGGGACCCAACAGCTCCAGGTGGGATCTCACCAGAGCAGAGCAGAGGGGCAGAATCCCCTCCCTCACCTGCTGCCCACCTTGCTCTGGATGCATTCCAGGACAGGATTGGCTTTCTGGGCTGCCAGAGCACAGTCACTGGGTCATGTTGAGCTTCTCATGCACCAACACCCCCAAGTCCTTCTCCTCAGGACTGCTCTCAATCCATTCTCTGCCCAGCCTGTGCTTGTGTTTGGGATTGCTCTGACACAGGTGCAGGAACTTGCACTTGGTCTTGTTGAACTTCACTGGGTTCACACAGCCCCACCTCTCCATCCTGTCCAGGTGCTCTTTTTCCCAGCTCTACCACCACCTTGCTGATGGAGAAGTGTCTTCACCAGGGGCTTCAGAACTCATTAATGATGATGACACCTCCACTTCTGGATGACCCACCTGATATATTTTTCTGAGAATTTTCATCCAGATAAAATCCTTTGATCAACCAGCCTGACCTTCATAAAGAGGTTACAGATCATTTCACATAAATCATCTTTACACATCAACCCCTACATCCTCTGGTCAGCCCGGGTCACTTCTTTCCATAAGAGCCTCCCTGAGGCTCCAGTTAATGAAGGATCAGCCTCAGACACTCTGTTAGGAGAGCTTTGTCTTGTCAACTCTTAAACTTTGCTGTTTGATCTCTCTTTTGCCTTTTAACCTCCCCTCAGATGAACTAAACAGATTGACCTCCTTTCATTTCTCACTGGGAGATTTGTTTACACAGGAACCACAAGGAAGAATACTCAGCATTTCCTCGCTTTCCATACAGCTGCCTCCACTTCCCTGCCTGTAAAATTGACAGACAGATGCAGAGCTCTCCTGCTGGCAGAGTACAAGAGACTCATGGAACAATTTGGGTTGGAAGAGACCTTTTTAAGGTCATCTAGAACAATCCCCCTGCAATGACCAGAGACCTGATTGAAGATATCTTCAATCAGGACTCACTTGGTTAATATGAAAGTTTTTCCAAGTCATGAGATCAAAGGGCATATTTGCAAAGCCTTCCACATAGGATTGACTCTGTCACTCATGTCCCAGACATGCTGCTTTTCAGCTTCTTTTCTTAGATTTTCTCTCAATTATTAAAAACAAAACTCAATAAACCTGGAATTTACCTGCAAAATTGTCTCTTTTCCCTTTCTCCCAGAGACTGAATTTATGAACAAGCTCTGTTGTTGAATCACCTTGTTTTGTTGGTTTTTTACTCAATGGTTTCAGCATCGAGTTGGTGTCATTGCACAAATCCCTGAGTGCCTCATAACACAACTGTCAGAGGTCAATCAGAGTAGCTGGAGGGGACGACTTTCTTCTTTTTCACCCTGGGCCTTTGAGGTAATTTATTCCCTTCTGGATCTTTTGTGTAGTTTGTAATATTAACGTCATGTCCCTGGGTGGCTTTGCGCAGGCAAGGAGAGGAGAGCAGTGTTCAGGAGCTGCAGAAATGCCTGGCAGGAGGGTGGTCAGGAGCAATGCCCTGCCTGCAGCAGGACTGGGGGTGCAGCAGCACAGATATTTCCTCACACTTTGCTTCCCAGCTGAGTTCTAAAGCTGATGGAAGAGTGAAGTCATCCCTGTCCCCACAGCCTGAGGACCTCGCTGTCTAGCCTAGGTTGACAAGACACAAAATACGACAACAAAAACAACAATAAAACCCCCAGGGCATAATATCCATAATCTTGTACAAATTAAACAGACTTCCAGAAGCTTCTAGAGACACTTCTGTGGTACTTGACTGGTGTGACATCATCAATGACTGTAAACAGCCTGACCCAACCCCCTGAACCGTGCTCGTCTCCCCTCCTTCACTGAAGTGCACGACAGAGCAAAGCAAATGCCCATGGCCCAGAGGCATTGTGGAGTAGGTGCAAAGTAAAACCAGCAGAGATTATCTCAGAAAAGAGCTGCTCCTGCTCTTCTCAAGATTTGCTAAGAAACAATGACAAAAAATTCTCTTTTTGCATTCCTCCTCGTCAAAGTCCTTATTTGAGGAAAGAACCTGATCGCTTCCTAATGGATTTGGTTTCCTTTCCTGTGAATAGCTGCCACTGTAGGTGTCTCCAGCAGCAGAGCATTTTGTCCCGGGAAGAGATAGGATCAGGACAGGCTGCAAAGTCAGAGACAGCGAGATAAGACATCCATGACATTTTATGGAGATACACACCAGCCACAAACAGAGACAGCCGGTTCACTCGGCCTCTAATTGCGATGACACCAAGAGCTCTGTCTGCTCTCAGCACATCTGATTGCACCCTTTGCTCAATCTCATTTTTCATCCAGCTCAGCAACACCACACAAAGCCAACAGGAACAGTTCCTGTCTATCCCCTTCTTTCATCACTCAGTCATCCCCAAGATTTGCAGCTATAGCAGCACCTATCAGGTAGAAAAGACCCTTTCCTGTCCATCAAAAGGCACCTCCAACCCCACCAAGCTCTGGATGCCTCCACGCAGGACCTCATGTTGATGTCAGAGGGCTTCAGGTCTGATGGACTGACATGAAACATAAAGGAGAAGGAAACCACAAGCAACACAGATAGGAAGGGATGGATGCAATTCATCTGTACACATTTCACGTTACACCAACGTCTGCACATCAGACATGAAGAGCAGTGGCAAGGAAAGCAATCTGGAAGCTTGCTGTTCTCCTTTCATGTCAGTCCCAGCTGCCACTTCAATACACAGACTCTTCTTCCAAATCTACCTGACTGCACGTCTTCTCACAAGAGAACAGAAGACAGGCTTCAAACCCTGCTACGAGGCACCAGAGACAGGCTGGCCTTAGGCAAATGCCAAGGAGAAGGGCTGGATATGTTCTGTTTACCTTGGGAATCTCAGATTCACAGACCCCCCTGCTCCCCCCCTCCCAATTAAGCTGTGTAAACTTCTTGAGAGCAAAACTACCTGCTAGAAAAAGTCTTCCATCAAAAGGATCACAGATGCCATGGAAAGATGGATGCCTTCCAGCCTCAAAGCATGAGGCAGCACACCCCAAGACAGTTTGGTGCCCCAAAGCAGCAGCTGAGGGTGATAAATGACAGAGTGATGGCACAAGCAAGGCCAGCCCTCAGGACCCAAATACTTTTATTCCTGGAAAAGCAATCAGGATGCTGTGTTACTGAGGAATTCAGATCAAGAGAAAAGGAGGCTCCCAAGTGTTTGGGAGACCAAAGATCTTTTGGGCACTGAGCTGTGTGTAATGTTTTCTGCTGTTCCAGGCTATATCATGGCAGTGCTTACATGACTTAGTGCCAGGTCACTCTGAGCTCATTTTGATCAAGATGTGATGTCATCCTTCCTATTTTTTAAACTGACATTAATACAACAGTTAAACATTTCTTCTGGCTCCTGCAGAAGATGATCTAGACAGCTTCAAACCTGAATTGCCTGAATACAAATGCTCCAAAACTCTGTTGCTTCTACCTCAAGGGTTTTCTTTCTATTTTTACCTGTATTGCCTTCTTCTATTTGCCGTTTTGTGCCATGCTGTCTACTTTTTGTGAACCTTGCATGTAGAACAGTCTTAATCTATCCATATGCTAGACAAACACAGAAGTATTACATATTTCAGTGAACAGCAAAATTAAATTTCCAGTCAGTTCAAAATCCAGGTTTCATCTGCCTTTTCACTGCTTACAAAAGATGAATATTAATGTCTATTTGCTGTAATAAAAAACAGGGAGGAGGAACACAGGAAAGAGGGAACTGGTGTCTAGTTTGCTACTCTGACGTTAGAGTAAACTTATTAATTATAAAAGATGTACACGCACGAATGGACAGAGACCAACTGCACCACACTAGGTCAGCTTAACAAAATTAGAAATGGCATTTATAAATTTATATTGGATTTCAACAGAATAATGAAAAATGCATCTGAGGATGGCAACAAATTCTGAGTCCACAGGAACATCTTGATAGACAAAACTGCAATTTCTTAGGAGAGGAAGATGCAGAGCAAAATGGGTGAATTAATAAAGTAATAGATTCCTAAATCCCAGGATCCTGCTCCTCCATCACCAAACATAACTCGTTTCCACCTCCCAAAGCAGAAATATAGTTATTCAACATGCACAATCAGAATATGCTCTCCCCTACACCAGCGTTCACCACCAGCCACATTATAAATAAATCTTGCAAAAGGATAAATGAGAAGCAGCATGGTCTGGCGAAGACATAGGGCACAGTGGGAAATAAAGAATCTACTTCTACCTTTGGTTGCGATTTGTCAAGAAACACAAAACAACTTGGTATCTTCATTGCAGGTTTCCTACCAAGACTGTGGGAGATCATGGAAGTCAGTTATCTAACTCAACAGATCACAGAATCATGATGGAAGAGACTTCTAAGATCATTGAGTCCAACCACTAACCCAACACGAGCAAACCCCCAAGGGCCACTTCCACGAGCCTTCTGAACACTTCCATGGATGGCGACTACACCACCTCCCTGAGCAGCCTGTTCCGGTGCCTGACCACCCTCTTAGTGAAGAAATTTTCATGAATCACAGCCCAGAGTCAGCAGTGGCTGTGAGCCAATTTTCCAGCCAGATTAAAGTGAATTTGCTAAAAATCTTCCAGTGAACCTGCCATTGTACATATTTGAGGAAAACCAAAACTACAGTCAATTTTCCAACTCATTCACTTTTGCCTCAACCCCTCACTGACAGAGAACATGGTTGATCCCTTAATTCTTTCGAGGGGTTCTTAAAATCCCACCAATCTGCTGTTCACAGGAGTTTCTGCCTGTGTTTTTAAACCACAACACAATCTCCCTAAGCCAGGAGGGAAGCCCAGTGAGCACCATGATTATTTCAACTTTCCCCCTCCTCAAATAAAAAACATTTAAAAAAATACATTTTTAAAGTAAGGAATGCTCCACAGTAGACACAAAGTCACAGAGAGGCAAGGAATTGCTGGGGTTGCTTGCAACAAGGCAACAGGATGGATATTAACATGGACGGAAGAGGAACGAGCAGTAGAGATGTTTTTCACCACGGACATTCACCAGGACGCAGCAGAAAGACACAGCAACAAATCCTCAGAAAACATGCTAACAACCAACCCACATTAGCCGGGGATGCTCCACAATGGAGCAGAGCCTCCTGCCACGTCTCCTGCCTGCAGCAGAGTGTGGTAAGAGAGCACAGGATTAGCATAGCAGGAGAAAAGAGATTTCACCTCTTTTGAAGGCTTTACAGGCCAGGACAACAAGACAGCGAACACGGAGCATCTGGGTGTGTAAATATGTGCTGTCAAAGGAGTTTGTCTTCTCCAGACCAGCTCCACTCACAAAGCATTTGCTAAGGAGATGGAAGAGACAGCTACCAGCCCGAGGCAGCCTGTGGAGAGCTAAATTCATCCCCTTCCCATCTTTCTTTCACCCTAATGACAAATATTTTGGAGTACATCCACCCTCATGCTGAGAAAACCGTGTTGGCCAGGTTTGCTCTGACACAGCCTCTGACCAGTTATGAAGAGATCCTAAAAAGCCCTATTTCAGCCAATTTCCCAGTTCACGGGTGTAGTGGTTTGGTTCAAAATATCCATTACTTACTTATTTTGCTTCTGTGAGATAAGAATTAGGAGAAAGCAAAGCAGGCACAAAACTTAAAAGAATATAAAGAAGTTTATTAACAGACCTAAAAGAAAGAAAAAAAAATCAGACCAAACCGTCAGAACGCTTCTCCTCCCCCCACCTTTCCCCATTCTCCCACTGACAATGTAAAAAGACATCCCTTGTGATTTTCAATCAGTTTACCACCTCTATAATAACCTTGTTCAGTTCACTTAGGGAGAGGAGTCTCTCTTGCTCATGCTATGGAGACATATCCACAAGAAGCTCTCTCATGGCTTCAGTATCACAACAAGACAGCCACCCGAGTTGGTTCTTCCCTTCCCCTGACTTACAGCTTTCCCCACAACTGCTTTCGAGGGTCCAATCCTGAGCTACTGGGGTATCATTTTAAGGTTGAGCTGTTCAGAAGCAAAGGCTCTCTTCACCCATCTCTGGGAGCATCTTCATCTCTAGAAATAGAGGCCCTCCTCCTCCCCTGGGAGCAAGGGTCCTCATCACTTTCAGCTCTAGGAATAGAGGTCTTCTCCTTCCTTGGGAGCAAGGGTCCTCATCAAATTACAGCTACTGTCATTTGCTTATTTCAGCACGGGTACTTTTGCTCACAAGTACAGTTTGAATGCTCCACCCCCCCCATGCTTTCATGAAATTACAACGGGTACTCTGATATATCATAGTCCCTCACCACCATAGCTTTACAACAAAATTTCAACTTCTAAGCTCGAAACATCTCCTCTTTCTCCTCCCTCAGGGTTTCAGCTCTTCCTGCTTCACTGACTTTGGTGTCTTTATGGCGTTTTCTTCACATGCCTTCACCTTCCCTCTTCCTCTGACTCGGGAGAGGATTGATGTCTGCACGCTTCATCTGTTCTGGAGAATCTTACAGCACTAAGAAAGGGCTACTCTCACCCGGCCCCACAGCTGGAGTTCGCTTATCGCTGTTGGTCACACGATCTTTGCCAGGCATCGGGGCAGCCTTCGGCCGCACTGGAGGGGGGTGGGGACCTGGGCCGCGCCTCCTGCATGGAGCAGGGCTGTGGGGGGGCCGCGGATGGAACCGGGCTGCACCACGGCCGGAAGACAAGGGAGCTTTCCCGGTCTCTGTTTGTTCTTAAATGTTTTTAAAAGTGGCTTAAAAAATTATCAATATTCAAACTAGCCAGCTGATAGGTTCTGTCAGGTCATAGAGGAAGCTGTAAGCACCTCTTTGCAAGAGAATCACTTCCATGGCTGATGCCCTCTTTACTAAAAACACAAACTATACTAAACCATGACAACCGGGCATTGGAGGACTCCTCCTTCCTGCTCATTAGCTCGTGTAGCACATGACCAAAGGGAACCCAGAGCAAATATCAGGGAGGAAAAGCAGCTCTGCTCCAGCGCGTGACTCATGTGAGAGGAACACCAAGCCCTGAGCGAGCCAAGGCAAAACAGCTGAGTGGCAAAGCCTGCACAGGGGAGAAGAGTTGCCCTTAAAAATGCAGACTGCATTTTTTTCCACCAAGAAAGAGGCTGTATTTTTTATACTATGAACTGTATGTAAGACCCTGGTGAAGACAGGACGCACAGTGTAGGGTGCATTTGTTGAAATGTGGGTGCCAAATACCATCTCAGATGTCCCGTGAGGCCTGGCTGGGCCTGGAAGATCTGACTGGTGATGCACAGCCTTCTGTGCTGGCAGAAGAATGGGAAACAGCTGCAAATTAAGGCACCTAAATCATAGAACTTTTTGGGCAGGAAAAGACCTTTAAGATCACTGAGTCCAACCAGACACTGCTAAAGCTACCACTAAATCATCTCCCCAGGTGCCACATTTACACATCTTTTAAATTCCTCCAGGAATGGCGACTCCACCACTTCTCTGGGAAGTCTGTTTGGATGCTTGACAAGCCTTTTAGTGATGATCTTTTCCCTAACAGCCAATCTAAACCCCCCTAAGCACAATTTAAGATTATTTCCTCTTTTCCTATCACTTGTTACCTGGGAGAAGAGATCAACCCTCACTTCTCAGTGTGCACCCATAGCTACTGGGAGAGACCTAAATTAGTACAGCCAGTGAAGAGTGAAGAGCCAGTCAAAATACACAGGAGGTGCCTACTTTCCAGTAGACAGAGGGAGTGGAGGAAGTTTGCAGCTCCTGGGAAGCACAGACATACAACAGATTTTAAAAATCCCTGAAAATTTACCTTTAAATTTATCATTTTCATCAGTCTTTTCAACATTTTATCCAATTCTACTGCTTTTTTCCTAACACAGTAGAAGAACTGAAAATTTAATGTCTCATCAGACTGGGAAAAGAATGTTGGAGTGTGGGAAAAGCCCATAAAATAACACCCCATGGATTCCTGAGTCACCTGGAAAAGGCAAACCTCTCCTTCTTTTTTCCAGTGTAAGAACTGTGGGGTAATGAAGCAAATCCAGGAGGAAACAGAAATGAAAGAAAGAAAGAAGGTAACCCTCATGTAAAGCCTAAATGAGCAAGAACTTCATGCCACAGACTGTTGTGCATCCTGAAACCTTACACAGGCTTAAAAATGCAACAGGACTATGAAAAGAAGGAGGGGGAAAAAAGGAAGAACAAAAATACATTGCGTGGTATTAAATGTACCACCTCTGACTGAAGGAACATGGGAAAACAGTGGGAGAAGCCCATTGTTTTCTCTTTTCTCATGTTCTTCACAAAACAGCCTGGATTTGGTTCATTTTCCATGGACACACCTGTCCTGACCCAGTTCATCTCTTCCTGTGACAATTCTAGAAGGAAATCTTTCAGGAGAGCACGAAACCAGACAGTTCAAGAGCTGCCAGGCTACTTGAAATTCGCCCCTTCTGGTCAGGTGCTCTCTTTTACCTCTCTCCATGGCCATGGTGAGGATGGCTCCACTCAGGCCCAGTAATCTGGACTTATAAACAAGGCTAGACCCAGCCCTAAGAGTGAGGTTTGAAGATAACCAGATCCCCATCACTCAAGAGAGGAGAGAAAGGATGAAGGAGAAAGCAAGAGCATTAACAGAGGCCTGTCACATACCAAGGGCTCGTGGCTGAGCATCTTGTCTCCAGGCAGATCAAATCTAAATCCATCACTGAGTTTATGAAGGTAAACACATTTTGGAGACGAAAGTCAGGAATGGGAACAAGGAACTAACAGGTGCCAAGTTCACACCTGATTAAGAGCATGCAAAAGATACATCTGCGTTGTGCTTCATTTTACTGCTCTGCACAGGAATACTGTAATTATGTCGTATAATTGCATCCCTGTTCGAGATGAATGTGAATTAAGGTGGTTATCAGGTATAGAAATATTTAAGTCTCAATAAGGTGAGGTGAGAGACAGACTCTGCTCTGCTGTACCTGCTCTCAGCTGGTGGCAGCAATGCCCACAGAACTTCCACCACACAGGAATTCCCATTCCAACATCATTATACAGAGGTGCAATATTGAGTGGAAATACAGACTCCCACACTTGATTTTTTATATTCTCTATCCAAGCTTGTCTAATCTCGCTGGTCCCATTATTTTACTGGTTGGTGGGTGTTTTTAGTGACTTGACTCTACATAAACAACAGGATCCACATTTGAGAATTGTTTCTCCTTGCCCTTTGTAGCCATCAGCCAGGTTTTTACCTGGTATTTTTTTGCCTCAGAAACCTTTTTCAGCCTGAAGAAAGTGCCATTCTGAAAATAAATAAAACATAAAAGGAAGGAGACCTCTGTAATGGAGTTGGGACAAGGACCAAAAGAACTTGTATTTCAAATGTTCTATTGCACCGTTTGCTTGCGCTACATTCAAAGCTTTGGGAAGCCATCCAAACCAAACAGACACAAAATACTCCATGGAAATTACAGCTGCAAGGTGCCAGTGACAGCAAAAAGTGTTTTGATGGGGAAAATGAAACCGAAAATTCAAGTATGAGGTGAAAAGCATGGAACAGCTTATGCAGGAAATGTCCAAAAAATAAAAGGTGGACTGAGGAGATTTGTCACCACCACCACTCCCCAAAAATTAAAGAGACAAAGGCCATGACAGAAGCCCTGGGTAAAAATTAATTGGACAAAAGGTGGGGGAGTTTTCATCCTTTCCACATGTTTTTGTTTCCTCTCTTATCTCACTGGAGGATCTAAGAGGTCTAGAAGAGCCTGAGGGGATGGGATGTGGTGGTTGCTGAGTCCCTGAGCACATAAAGCTCTTCTGAAGACACATCACAGAAAGTCTGAGGACACCTCTCTGTTTCCAAAACCACTCAAAGCTCATGGCTCCTCTTCAACATTTTTACAAGGACATGTGGTGATAGGACAAAGGGGGAATGGCTTCAAACTGAAAGAAGACAGGTTTCAATTGGATATTAGAAAGAAATTCTTCCCTGTGAGGGTGGTGAGGCACTGGAACAGACTGCCCAGAAAAGTTGGGGATGCCCCACCCCTGGAAGTGTTCAAGACAGAGCTCTGAGCAACCCGGTCCAGTGGAAGGTGTCCCTTCCTGTGGCAGGGGAGTTGGAACTGGATGAGTTTTAAGGTCCCCTCCAACCCAACCATTCAATGATTTGTATTCCCCTTGGTAAATAACCTGATTAAGTCGCATTTACCTTGAAAAAAAGAATGCTCAAAAGACACATCACCTATGCAAAAATGAAAACTGTCTTTAAATTTAAAGAGGATAGAAAAGCTTATCTGTTGTACCTCTCAAATCAAACCCCAATTTCACTATTAAGAGGAAAATAAAAACACTGCAACTGGAGCATAAAGGGAATAGTTTAAGGTCAAATAAAGCCACAAACAATTCAGACAATTAATATCATGGAAGCACTGGGAGGGTGCAGGGAGTTGTGTCTAATGGGTTCCACAACGAGACCAGAAATATTCAAATCGAGCAGTGCCTCCTCCTTTGTGCTGCCTTAATCCAAGGATTAAATGTTTTCCATGAAAGATATGAGAATCTGGCCCCTAATGATTACATGCCTATAAAAATCAGAAGGTATTGCTGTTATTTCAAGTAGGTATCATAAACCACTGCCTCAATTAAATTTTGCCAGGCACTGTACACACTGCAGATCTTTCAGAATAAATTGTTTCAGTGCAAAAACAGAGGATGTGCAGCCCCAGCAGGGAGGGGTAGTCCCACTTTAAATTGCTCAAAGGAAACACCTGCCTCTTACAGGCCATTATTTGGCAAGGAAACATTTTAAAAATCCATTTTCAAATATTCAATCCAAGAAGTTGAGATAGGCGCTCTCTGCAGATAAAATTAAAACAAATTATAAAAGAATGAAAGGCTAAAAAAAGAAATCTGGTCCAGATGGATTCCCGGCTGAATTCTATAAAATATTTACAGATCTTCTGCCACCAAAACTTACGTTTCTTTTTCATGAGGTGGAAACCAAAGGCTCTCCACCTGTCTTATTTTTATTTTTTGTTTTTAAGCCCTCATGGAAGATATAATTAAGGTTTTTAGAAGGAAAAAAAAAAGGAAAAAAGAAAAAAAAAAAACAAAATAAACCACCAAAACCCAACTGACTTTAATCAGTGGGTAGTTACTGCAATTCCAGTTAATCAATGCTGATTCTACAAATTCTACACAAAAGATAGATTGTCCCTTTGCTTCATTTTGTCCAAATTTTTTCCCTAAATTTTAAGTTCAAGATTTTGATCATTAAAATGGGCTTAGCTCGGATAAGCACAGCCTGATACCACCATCATTCACATAATATATTAACAGCCTAGTCCCATGACAGTGCTGTCTCTAGATACCAAAAGATACTTCATCATGTGTCAGAAGGGTAAAATATCCACTTTTTCATTTCAGACCAGCCAAAAAAGTTCTCAATTTTCTGCTCCTAAATCCTCACATTCCATTTTCCAACAGCCAGACGGACAGAGCTCAGCTCCACAGGAGGAGGGAGCAGTTTATATGTACATGACATGCTGACTGGCTTTCTGTTTGCTGTGGTCCTGTGGGTGATGGAGCAGACGGAAACAGAGCAATCCTTTAAACTTCCAGTTATCCCCTCAGTCCTGGCAGGACTTTTGGAGAAGGATGTGACTGAACACCAGCAACTCAACCCTTTTGTTTCAGGGTGGGAATCCAGGCACTGTTTGGTACCTCTGGATTTGATCTACTGATACCAGGGGATGAAGATCCAGGTCGTGGCTCTCGGATTTCTTGCTCAAGGCTCTGCATCTTTGTTCTTCTCCCTGCCTCCAGTAAGGGAGCCAAAGGTCTGAGAACATTAATTCCTACCACAGCAATCACAGGATCATAGAATTTGTTTAGGTTGGAAAAGCCCTCTAAGATCATCGAGTCCAGCTCTTCCCCCAGCACTGCCAAGGCCACCACTAGCCCATGTCCCTAAGTGCCACATCCACACATCTTTTAAATCTGTCCAGGGACGGTGACTCCACCACTGCCCTGGGCAGCCTGTTCCAAGGCTTGGCAGCCCTTTCAGTGAGGAAATTTTTCCTAATGCTTGTGCTAGACAAGAATTTTTGTCTTTGTTGGCTGTTCTCAGCTCTGTGCAGCACAAAGAACTATCTCCACATATCTATTTGCAGATTAAAAGGGAAAAACAAGCAAACAAGCAAAACCCACCCCACTATGGTCTGCTTCCAAAGCCATTTCACGTATTATGAGATAAGAACTTAAAATGTTTTCGATGTTGGAGGTGTATCCCTTTTTTTCAATCTGACCTTGGATTCATTACTCAGTTATTATGCTTTTTACAAGTGAAATATGAGACTACATAATGATTTGGTCTCCACCGGATGTTGACTTGATAAACACTACAATTAATTCAAATTACCACGCTGCCCTTCCTTTCCCTTCACACTTTCAGAAACGTCTCTCTAAACCAAATCTATGATTACCATTCATACACAAAAGCTTCAGAAAAACACTCCTCCACAAGCATATGGCAGAGCAAATTTGTCCAGCGTTGCCGGCTTCCCATGGCATTTATCTTGAGGAAGGCATTACACAGCGATAGAGATATCTCCACATGTTGGCTTCCCTCAGAAAGGCACAGAGCTATCCTTCATCCCACTATGGAGTGCACTGTATCCTCAGGAGAGCATCCTGCTCCCAGAGATGCTTCAGGCAGATGAGGACTGTAATCAGCTATCCATGATCTCAGCTGTGATATCCATTCTTAAAGTTAAGGCTGTGCTTTCTAGGAGCTGTACCAGACTTCAGGCACACGCCATGGCAACCAAATTCAAGTGCACTTGTTCGAAACCCTCACTTACTCAGAGAAAAAAAAAAAGGGGGGGGGGGGAAGGAAAAAAAATAGCAGCAAGTTTAACTAAGCACTTTATGGACAACATAATTCACAGAATCATTTAGGTTGGAAAGGATCCCTAAGATCATCAAGTCTCATCTTTGACTGATCTCTACCTTGTCAACCAGACCAGAGCACTGAGTGCCACGTCCAGTTATTTCTTGGACAACTCCAGGGATGGGGACTCCACCACTTTCCTGGGCAGCCCCTTCCAATGTTTGACAACCCTTTCCATGAAGAAATTCCTCCTGATGTCCAGCCTGAACCTCCCTGGTGCAGCTTGAGACCATTTTGTCTTGTCTTGTCCCTTGTTCCCTGAGAGAAGAGACCAACACCCATCTGGATGCATCCTCCTGTCAGGGAGTTGCAGAGAGCAGGAAGATCACCCTTGACCCTCCTGTACTCCAGGCTGAGCCCCCCCAGTTCCCTCAGCTGTTCCTTATAGGACTTATTCTTTAGACTCTCTCCCAGCTCTTTTCCCTTCTCTGGACATACTCCACCCCCTCAATGTCTTTCTTGAAATGAGGGGCCCAGAACTGGACGCAGCACTCAACACGTGTCCTCACCAGTGGCCAGCACAGAGGGACAATCACTGCCCCAGTCCTGCTGGCCACACTATTTTTCATACAATCCAGGATGCCCTTGGCCTTCTTGCCCACCTGGGCACACACTGGTTCATGCCCAGATACACAACAGTCACTGTTTAAAACATGGCAATAATCAGCATGCCCCCACCACAGACCCACAGTTCCTGATATTCCCCTATGCAAGAGAAGGAAGAGCACAGGGAACAGCACTTCAGCTATCAAACATTACAGCAGCTGCTGGTATGAGTAAACCTGAACCATTACAGCCTCCCTCCTGTATCAGGACATTGTCCCAGAGCACACTGAAGCAATTCAGCCTCCCGGATTTAACAGCATGACACTGGTGCTCAGGTACAGCGAGATGGAAAAGCTCTTAAAATAACAGCCCCAAACGGTGTAATTTCATTAGGGCAGGCTGACCCTTGCTGCTTCTGCTCATGTTCCTCCCTGGTATTGTTACTCTGTGATTTAGTTCACTCCCTGGCAAAATTCCTTTTTCTTTCTTTCTTCCCAGTCATGTATATATTTATAAATATAAAGGAATAAAGAGAACAGAGATAAACCCTCAAGGTATTTCTTTCCATGCTGGCCCAAGCGAGAATACAAGATATTCTGTGTGTTACAGCCAGTGGTTTGCAAGAGTGTGCACAGCCTTCCTTCAGTGTTCATTTAATTACCAAAAACAGGTACAAGAGTTAACAGTGCCTGACGGATACATAGAAGACTCTCCAAGCTCAGCTGATGGTTCTGCAAGTTAAAGGCTCAAAAGTTATTAAAAACTACAAAACACACAAAACCAAAACAAACAAGGAAACAAAACCCAACAAAACCCCAAAAACATAGGATGGTTTGGGTTCCAAATCTAGCCCTGCCCTCCCTGCCACGGGCAGGCACACCTTCCACTATCCCAGGTTGCTCCAAGCCCTGTCCAACCTGGCCTTGGACACTTCCAGGGATGGGGCAGCCACAGCTTCTCTGGGCACCCTGTGCCAGGGCCTCACCGCCCTCACATAAAGAAACATAGAATTTGTTTCTAATATCCAATCTAAATCTTCCCTCTGTCAGTTTGAAGTCATTTGCCCTTGTCCTGATACTCCAGGCCCTTGTCCCAAGTCCCTCTCCACCTCTCTTGGAGCCCCTTTAGGCACTGGAGGAGCTCTAGGTCTCCCTGGAGCCTTCCCTTCTCTAGGTTGGACACCCCCAGCTCTCCCAGCTGTTCTCCAGAGCAGAGGGGCTTCAGCCCTTGGAGCATCTTCATGTTTTCCTCTGGACTCACATCAAGAAGTCCATGTCTTTCTTATGTCGTAACCTCAGACCTGGATAAATTACTCCAGGGGATCCCACAAGAGTGGAGCAGAGAGGGAGAATCCCCCTGCCAACGAAAATGACAGATAAATTAAACTTGAAGAACTACCTGGACTTGGTAACTCAAGGCAGACTTAAATTTGCAAAACCTGAACAGTCTGAAAGCTGCATTTCCTGCAAGGGGAAGACCTGATGAGTCTTCAGGCATTTCATTCTCCAGCTCTTCTCCAGGAGCTCTGCACACAAAAGTTTCTCCTTCAGAAAAAAAAAAAAATCGCTTTTGCAGGATGGCAATCTCTGTATTTTAAATTCATGCCCCATTCCTGGAAGTGTCCAAGGCCAGGTTGGATGAGGTTTGGAGCAACCTGGTCTAGTGGAAGGTGTCCCTGCCATGGAAAGGGACACTTACATTCATCCTTATATTCATTTCAATTCTATACATTAATTAGCTTTTGAAATAACCCAAAAATGAGACACCTTCCAGAATCTCTTTAAAATACTTGTATTTGTCAAGCAAGTCTCAATTCCATGTCTAAAATATGTAATTCCATGTCTAAAACAAGTCTGTAATGAACCAGAGGCACCAGAATCCCAAATAAAGACCATCAACCTCAACCTAAAATCCTCTGGAGAGGGTGAACACCAGTCTGTAATTTCAAGCTGTGGTCTCAAGAGAGCTTCTTCATTTCCTAAATCTGTCAGAACTCTCAACTATCACAGTCCAAGCCAGCCTCTCATGCTGTTTTACCCACGGGAGAACCCAGAAACCACATTCACCAACCTTTGGAGAAACCTGTCAAATTTTTTATTTAATGAAGTAAAATTTAAAAGCATTTGAATAATTATTTGACACATTTCATTACTCAATCAACCCAGAACTTTTCAGCCAGTGAGGAAGACAGGGATGTAAACTTCATTACAGTTCAGTACAACTGCCAGGAAAGGAAAGAACTTCATTAAAAGGGTTGGTTCAGTACATCAGTGCCAACCTTTCTGACAGGACTGGGTTATTTCACCCACCAGCCCCTCAAAGAGCATTTGGTGGTCAAAATATTCAGTCTTCCCATTAGGGAAGCTTTGATAGCCACATACGGATTGATACCGCCAAAAAGGTGTTCCTGCCCATGGTGGGGGGTTGGATAAGATGGTCCTTAAGGTCCTTTCCAACCCAAACCATTCAATGATTCTATGCCTGAAAACCTGTAGAGGCTTTTTTATACTCGGGACATGACTTTTCCATGTTTTAACCTCTTCAGGAGTCACCAGCAAAACAAGAGTATCCAAAGCCACAGGTGACAGCACTTCCACACCACTGACCAACACGCCAAAGACAAGCACTTGCCTATGAAGTGTAAAGAAAAATGTTTTCTTGAGGGACTTCAGTCTAACCGGCATCTGCTTGAAGCTTCCCGCTGTCAGGTCTAAAACACCCCTGGAATTATTAAACATTACAGCTGACAAGTTTCCTACCTCAGAAATATTGTTCTTCACTCCAGGGAATTTTGTGATAGACCTCATCTTGATATAGAGGAATTGATCAAAGAACTGAAAATTAGTGGCTGCTTGGGTAATCACAACTTGTTCACTTAAAAAAAAAACCCTCAAAAATTATTAAAGAAAATTTAAGTCTAGAATCTTTCTGGTTTTAAAAGGCTTGTTTTAAAAAGGCATTTAATCAGAAAAATAGAAGGGTGTAAGAGATGATAAAAATAACAACATGTAGGAATTTCAAAGGTATCCCTTCCTGGATATCCACAATTCTCAGCTAGGGAAGATGGAAACCTTCCCTACATGGGGTAAAGAACTGCATAAAACACTCCAAAACCTTATGCTTGGATATGTACTTGGGGAAAACAGAAGGAAAACCAATCAACCAGAGAAAAAATCCACAAAAATCTCCCCCCTGGATACAAGAAATCTACAGCCAAAAAAATAACCCAAATAACCAAGAAGAAAAAGGTGGAGGCAAAAATTAATTTTCACAGTGGAGCTGGTACAGGACAGTAGACTGAACTCAGGAACAATTCAGATAAATCAGGAATGTTTGTAAATTATTTCAACCTTTGGAAAATATTTGAAAAACATTGAAACACAAAATTTCACTAAAAGTCAGTGGAAATTAATGTCCACCCCATCGGTTGCTCAGGAAAGTCCAAAAATAGCAGCTCAGATGTGATTAAATCCAGCAAGCCTGGGTAACACAAGCACCAAATGCTGTGAAAGAGCAGGGGAAGCAGCGATTTGGCTCATTAGTGCTGATTTGTGACACCATTTGGAAAGAATCAAGGGAATTCCAGAAGAAAAGCTAACGTGGAATCAAAGCGAAAGGGTAAAGCAGGTAATACTGTGCTCATTAATGGCCTGCCAGCCTAACAACAAATCCACGAGAAGAAGAGAAAAAAAAAAAAAAAATGAAAGGAAAGATGAAAAAGAAGAAGAAACAGCTGATGCTGGACTCAATTATTAAAGAAGAATTATTTAATTTGGATCTGCAATTGGCAATTTAACACTTCCTTTCTCGCCAACAAGGAAGGGACAGCTCAATGCATTGGTTCTTCAACTGCTGGAAACCTCAGCCATGAGAGACAGTTATTAAATATTCAAATCAGTATGGATTTATGGAAACTGTGGTGTATTGAACCTCAGGAAATGTTCTCATCCACAGGACCACGTCACACTGATGAGGCACGAAACCCGTGAGGCAGAGATCATCTTGAGTGACCAAAGAAAACTGATGTGTCCCAGAGTTAAAAAACTCATTGACCACAAGGTATCAGGCTATAATTACATGCAAGCCAATTCCAGAGGTGGGACAAGTTTCTAAAACAGTCCAACAGTGATGGATTAGGCATTGGAATAGTCTGCCCCTGTCCAACTCTACTGCCAAGTTTGATGAAACACTAACAAAGCATCAAAAGAGAATCCAGAGAAAACAGGGCCTACGAGCGAGATGGAGAAGGACTTTGGACAAGTGTACAGAGCCACAGAACAAGGCGGAATGGCTTCAAACTGAAGGAGGGAAGGTTTAGATTGGATATTGGGAAGAAATTCTTCCCTGTGAGGGTGGGAAGGCCCTGGCACAGGTTGCCCAGAGAAGCTGTGGCTGCCCCATCCTTGGAATTGCTCCAGGCCAGGCTGGACAGGGCTTGGAGCAACCTGGGATAGTGGAAGGTGTCCCTGCCCACGGCAGGGGGATGGAACTGGATGATCTTTAAGGTCCCTTCCAACCCAAACCATTCCATGATTCTTAGAACTTGTTCCCTTGGCATGCAAAAACTGAAGCTCCTGAAAGAATGCAACACCAGAGACAACTGAAGTGGAAAACTGATGTTCAGCATAAAATTATGAGCTTAGATCACGTAAGTTCAGGAAAAAAAGTCTCCTTTGGCACTGAGGTTCTCAGGGTTTCCAAGCCATGCTGCCTGGATCAGTAACCTCTCATCTGGAGGCTTGTCTTGAGCCAGTGGTTGGGATCCACAGCAGTGTCACCAACACCCTGGCTTTGCTGTCTGAAGTTCTCAAAAAAGGAATCATCCTCTTCCCCAGGAGCTATTTACATTCCTTCGTTGTTTCTCTCTCTGTCGAAGTGTTTAAATTATACAAATACATCACAGCCTTACTCTTCTCCATTAAATATTAAAGGGATTTTTTTGTTTGTTTGTGTATGTTTACTTTGGCTGTTTGATGCTTTTTTTTAAATTTAGAAACAGAATGCAAAGAAACAACCATGCTCAACTTTGCATTAGTGCTGCTCTACCTAAATTATTGTATTACAAACATGCATCTTTCCTGTCTTTGCACAAAATTTTGTTTGATAATGGGAGTTTAAAACATTCTTGGTATCTCACCAAGGAGGGTGTTTCTTCCAGGAAAGCAGAACTACAAACAAATATATTTAATGCAAGAATACATAAGACCATTAACATCATGTAGTGAAGTAACTACAGCACTAGGAGGGGAAAAAAAAAGAAAATAAATAAAGATAAATTTAAAAAAATAAACCCAAAATATTAGAATGGTGGATTTACATTTACAGAAACTTAGAAAATTTGGAAAGACAGATTTTATTTTAGGTCATGGCTTGAAACAGCTCCTGGGTTTCTTCATGACGGGAAAAAATCTGCGGTATGGAGGGAATGTGTGGGTTTAATTTCATCTTTATTTCTCACTACCCAAATGTATTTTAATTTGCAATAAATTAATTTTCCTCAATTCAAGTCTGTTTTGCCCATGAAGGTAATTAGTGATCTCCCTGTCTGCATCTTGACCCACGAGCTCTCATATCCTATTTTTTCCCTCTCATCCAGCTGGGAAGGGGGGAATGAGCAGCTGGGTGGGTGCTTGGCTGTTTGCAGACGCTGATCCACCACAGGCAGCAAGAGGTGTAAAACACAGCAGTTCAAAGGTAAAATGAGAAAGTTCAGGTTCAACCACGTCCAAAAGCTTTGCCCTGTTCCTGTAACTCTTCTCCTGACCTAACTCCTGCCTCACACATTCATGGAATTTTTCCCTTATCCTGAGATTTGACACTGCTGTTCTTCCACTCACTCAAGATTCCCTACAGGACAGTATTTCCCTCTTGCAAAGCTATTTCCCAACCTATCCCTTCCTCTCTTGCTACTCAACATATGAGCACCCTTTAGAACATTCCTCCACAATCTGAAATGAACAATTCCACATGGAAGCTGTTTGGTTTTGGTTTTTTTTCTCCTGTGTTTGTGCAGCACCTGGGATCCCCAAGTTGCCTATTAAAGAACATATATGGCAAAATGGAGCCACAAAGAATTGGACACCAAAAAAAAAAAAACAAAAAAAACCGAAAGACTATAACAACAGAAACCAGCAGAGATATGATTTAAAAAATTTAAACAAAATCCACCAATCTGCATTCACCCCAGCTTTGGTTTCAGCTATTAATGTGCAAATGATGGCTGCTCAGATCTGCTGTGCTGCAAATTGCTCAAGCTCAGATTCACTCACCTCAATAGGAAGCGAATAAGAAAAATGTTATTATTCATCTCTGTTACGTTTTCCTGTAAGTGATGATATGGGCCATGCACACAAGATCACCACTTTTGATTCTTAAGACATGGACATCTAACAAGTTGTTTAAGGGCCATTTTAGCTACGTGCAGCCCAATGTCCTTTACTCCAGAGAAGTTAGTCCAGACATTTTAACTCCAGAATTTCATAAATTTAAAACAGAGAGTTTAGTTTGTTCTCTTCTAGAACATCAGAAAGTTGTCAAATTCCCATTTGTTGCCTTCTAATTCATTTATGTGACCACAAGGTATCTTCCAAAGAAATGTCTGTGTCCATGCAAGAGTACCAAAAATTACTGAATCCATTCATTCTTCCTGCAATTTGTCCTACTGGCTTTCATGCCCATTGCTGGAGGTGCACACACACCTTTTCTCTCCTGGCAATTTATTATCTCCCTGTTCCAACATGCCACCATCACCTTTTTTCTTTTCCTGAATTACATAAAATTGCATTTCTGTGTAATTTTGTGCTTGATTATGTCTCTAGCATGAGGAAGCACATGATTACCATGTGTGGGTTGTAACACATTTTCTCTATTAAATGTGGTAGCCTACAGTCTGCAGAAACCACTGAGAATTATTATTGGCTACAAGAATACTATTTTTCGGTTGGGGTTGTATTTTTGCTGATTGGTTGGGGAAGGGTTATTTTGGTGTTTTGGTTCGTTTGGTTGTTTGGGGTTTTTTCTTGCAGACCACAAAAAACCTGCAAAATTTGTTTTGATTTCTCTTTCCTCAGCAATCTCCAGATGGGGAAGACCATTAGGGGACGGTTGAAAAACCCAACCCATAGCAACCAAAACCATGCCATTTTCAGCTCAGACTCCACTACAGATTCTGGCTTCTCTGACACCTGGTACCTTCCACTCACCTTTTATCAGCTCATCCTGCACTAAGTAAATGACTGCAGTGGTTTTTAACATCCCCATCATGTGACTCATCCATTAACACCAGTCCTACCAAATTCCTTCTCAAAACCAGGATACCCCAATTCCTCCTCTTCACCCCACTTATCCTCCATGCACCACCACAGCATGACAGACAGGTCATGGAATCATTTAGGTTGGAAAAGACCTTTAGGATCATCAAGCCAACCATTAACCAGGCACTGCCAAGGCCACCATTAAACCACGTCCCCATGTGCCACATCTACGTTTCTTTTCAATTCCTCCGGGGATGGTGACTCCATCCCTTCCCTGGGCAGCCTCTTCCAATCCTTTTTATGGAGAATTATTTCCTAATATCCAATCTCAATGACCCCTGGTTCAACTCAAGGCTGTTTCCTCTTGTCCTGTGGCTTGTTACTTGAGGGAAGTGCAACACATGGCTCCATCTGATATCCCTTAAACCAACAGCCTCTAAGTGCACAGCCTTCTCCATCTATATTTGGCTTCCCATGGAGGAAAAGATAAAAGGGAAACAGAAAATAAAAGCAGGATGAAATCCCCCTGATGGTATTTATCTACTCTCCCACTTGCCCCTACAGACATTGTCTGTCTTCACCCCAGAGTCACCAACCAGGTTACAGAACAGAGGAAGGAAAAGCAGATTTAATGATAACTCTGATCATGAAGATGCCGCCAACCAAAGCCTCGTGTGCAACAACATTTCATTCAAAACTAAATTAATTGCAGAAGTTCAGATAATAAAGCACATGCATTTAAAAAATAGCAGTTTTACCATCCTTTAATGCTCAAAAAAAAAAAACCCCAAGACACCACTCTGGAAGTTAGATGCTCAGCTAAAGTGAGTGGTTTAAACCTGCAGAAAGGATCTGACTTGGATCAAACACTCCAGACCAGAAGAAGGGAAAGGAAGGGAAGGGGAAAGGGAAGGAAAGGAGAAGGAGAAGGAGAAGGAGAAGGAGAAGGAGAAGGAGAAGGAAAGAAGGAGAAGGAAAGAAGGAAAGGAGAAGGAAAGAAGGAAAGGAGAAGGAAAGAAGGAAAGGAGAAGGAAAGGAGAAAGTAAGATATAACCTTCCAGTCTCCCCAGGCTGTCACTGCACCATCCCTTTCTCCTCTGTCCCTGAAAAATTCACACGTTTTAGCCATACTCAAGAAACTCATGATTTATAAAACTATCAGCCTTTCTATGTATCATGCCCTAGTTGCTTGGGAAAAAAAATCCAACCAACCAACCAACCCACTGTATTTGGCGGGAAGATGCAGTAGTGGGTATATAATCAAAACAGGCAAAATCCCCCTACTTCACTTCCATAAAAACCTCTCCAGAACTTTAGACCACCTCTACTACTACTTTTTACTACTGAATAGCTCCATATTTCACAGTCTCTCTCTCTCTCTGCACACGCCTTGGATTCCCACATGGCCATCCAGGAGCTCAAAAATGTCACGTCTGTTATTAAAAATAACATCCAAACACATTTTCCTTCATTCATTCATAGCAAGAGGTGTTTCTTTCTGGGTGAACTTCCAGCCTGCTTCAGCAAGCAGAACTGAGTCACTTCTCCCACAAACTAGTGCATACCTTTTACATTATTCATACTCCAAGTTGTTATTTCTCTGCATTAGCAAACAAGAAAAAATATCCAGGGTTTCATTTTTATGTCTTTCAATGAGGTGAAAATGCTGTTGATGGATTTCTTCCTCAACAAAAAAGTTTGCTGGACCAACAGCCTGCTGTAATTAAGGTTAGACACCTCAATTAAAAAAGAAAATCCAATTTTTGGTGTGTTGTTTTTTTCCTTGGCAGAATCACCATTTCTGTATGTGATACGTGAGTTACAGGATGCTGCCAGATAACACATAGCACATAAATATAAAATGATAGAGGTTATTAAAGACTATTCTGAGTTAAATAATAAACATACTGTAGCAGAATTTTCTTAAAGGTGCTGGACCAACATGCAAAGGGTTGGAGATAGAAAAGAAGTAATTAAAGAGGTAACTCCCATCCCTGACCCGGCTCCTTACCCAATCTTCTGGGTGTTTATCATGGCCTGAAGCTTTCACCAGTTTTAGTTTGACAAATGGGGAGTGGGGAAGAAAAAAAAAAATTAGATAAAAGCATTATTTAGGATCTCTTCCATATTAATTAAAAACCTGCTGATGAGACAGAAGAAACAAAGCAAGTCATGTTAGCACCCAGAGAGGATGTGGATGCCTCATCTCTTTGAGTGTTCACAGACAGGTTGGATGAGGCTCTGAGAAACCTAATTTAGTGAGTGGCACCTGTGCCCATGGCAGGGGGCTGGAATTAGGTGGTCTTTAATGTCCCTTCCAACCCAAACCACTCTGAGATACTCTATATATATAATATATAACAAATAAAATGTCTGCAAATACAAATACATAATTTGGTAACTTTCATACTGAACATGTTTGGTTAATGGCTTGAATACCAGATTAATCAGATCCTCTGCTCCCCACTCCCCCTCATCCTTGGTCACCTGGGATGCTCCCACAGAGCAAGGGATCATCCCAGCTCTCTTCCTACCCCATTCACTGGCTGCATTTAGAGAGCTCTGCTTTGCAGCTAAAAACTGCAAGGCTAACTGCAAGATTTTCCATCCTTTCTCAAAATACGGGTGGGAATGATGCAAAGAGCAACGGGATTCCCTTCCTGTTTCTATCACTTCTTATTTTTCCTTTTTTTTTTACTCTGAGTTTCCTTTGCAGCAGAACTTGCATAAATTAAACACTGAAGAAGGGTGGAAGGAGCAGAGAGGGAAATGGAAGGGGGAGGGAGGTGTAATGCAATTATAACACCTAAACCAATCTATTACAGAGCTGCAAGGGACAAGGACAGAGAGATCCTGGCGTGAATAATTGCTGCTACTCACGAGGGCTTCACCAGCTCAGCTCCAGCCTCCAACACCTTCAGCACCAGGAGCAGGAGCTGCCTGTCCTGAGCATCATGACTTAAACTAACTGGACAATGGAAAGATGTCCTGCTCCCCCTGGCCAGGAGCGATGCAGATGAAGCACAGCCGAGCTTTAATTAGAGAAGAACTGATAAACACCTCAAGGTGATGGGAGAGTTGCTCTGCCAAGGTGAGTTTTGCAGGATTTAGGGCTGGTTGGCTGCTGGTGCCACTGGACATGTGTGACCAGGAGTCAGGCTGTGTAAAACACATTTACCAAACACATCCTCTTCCTCTGAGTCAGTGAAATTAACTTTTCCTTTGAAAAAAAGGCAGGAAAAAAGTGAATGCCACAAAGGAGATGGGAAGTTCCAGATGCTTTGCCTGGAACTTCATGGGAAGAAGTGCCAAGACCTCAGGGTGGATGTGGAGCACTGACGTTGTAGAAAGGAGTAGGGAAATTACAAATCGAATTCAGATTTTCATTGCACAAAAAGGGAAGGGAGAGGGATGAAATCCTCAACTGCGTGCCACCGTGTCACTTCCAGAGAGTGGCTTTTCTGACTGCCACCGTACTTCACGTGGCAGTTTTAAAGGTTATGGCTGAAGGGGCTCTTCCAGCAAAGCCTTCAATGAACTCTTGAGTAAAATAAAAACACACACAAAACAAGCCAATGACAAAAGCAAGGCAAGGACAAAATTTCTGAGCAAACACCCTCCGCAAGGGCTGCTGCCTTGCTCTGGAAACCTTTCTGCCACCCTGCCTTCTGCAACACTCTCCTAAATTAATTTACTTGCAGGATCATTTATAGCAGCACCCAGGTTCAGTAAACAGTGAGGCACATCCTACCACAAGGTCAGGAGCAACCTAGAACTGCAATTCCTGTCTGTCCAGCCAGGCAAAATGAGTGTGCATCACCACTCACATTTCCAGGCAAAATGTTTCCATTTTCAGATACCTGCTACAGGCAGTGAAGCGCTCACAAATAATGGATCATGATATGAGCTCAGAGAAATTTTTAGAGGAATCAATTGAGGATAACCAAGTTCAAACAGGACTTAAAGAGAAATCCTGCCAATTCACACTCAGGAAAACAACAACCAAACCATAAATTAATAAAGTACACCCAGCCAGTATACACACTACTCCCTGTTTTGACTTGAACAATAAAGTCCTAGGAGTTCATGATGTTGTCCTCCAGCAATCACCATCATCTTGCTGGTGTCTAAATTGGAAAGGAGGCTCAGGGGAGACCTTATTGCTCTCTACAACTACCTGAAAGGAGGCTGTGGTGAAGTGGGGGTCAGCCACTTTTCCCAGGCTTCCAGTGACAGGACAAGGGGTACTGGCCTCAAGTTGTGCCAGGGGAGCTTCAGGTTGGATATAAGGAAAATTTCCTCACTGAAAGAGTGGTAAAGCATTGAACAGAGAAGCAGTGGAGTCATCATCCCTGGAAGTGTTCAAAAAAGGAGCAGATGTGCCACTCTGCCATAGGGTTTAGTGGGTGTGGTGGTGCTCGTTCAAAGGTTGGACTTTGATAGTCTTAAAGGTTTTTTCCAACCTTAATGATTCTATGACTCTATGATTCCACCTCAAGATGCTTCTCTCTGGACATGGTTTACCCCAAGGGCCATTCAACAGCTCCACCAGGTGAGGCTATCAGTGGTGCCATCACAGTTGATAGTTACAAAACTGCCCACAGGCAGCAGAAACAAAGCTGGAAGCTCCCTGAGAGAAATATGATGTCCACAAGTGCCACCCAGCTGGAAAGTCATGGCAATCAGAGTACACAAGCTTGGCCTCAATCCTATTTCTTGTCTTTTTGGGCCAGTGGTGTTATGGAGAGGTCATGGCTCCCCTGGGCTGATGGAGAGCCCTCTCCAGCTGGTTAAGGACAAGGGCCTGGCTGTAAAACAGGAGACTCATGTGGTGCTCTCACAGCTGAAGAGCAGTTTGCACATTCCAGATCAGCTGCAGCCTGGAGGGCAGATAAGTGAGTAAAAAACATACCCAAAACCACCTAAGGAGATATTCTTCAATCAACAGGGACCCAGAGAGGGAAGATCTACTTTGATGCAGTAGGATTCGTGAAGTATTTCAAGAGCCACATTTACTCACAGGCATCACAAAGAATGGGACATTCCCTGGCATCAGAAATATTTTGACTTGCAATGGGTGTCCTGGAGTTGTGATCATTTTCCCACCAATGCATCACTTACACCACCTAAAACATACCAACTGAAAACTCTTTTTCTATTTCTCTTCCTCAAGCTGAATCACACTTGGATTTTACCTCTGGGGTAACAAGGATACTGATGCAATAGGAACATCCAAAACCAGAACAGCAAATTCCTTATTCCCTAAACAGTGAATAAATGCTGCTTTGACTTTTAAGGTGAAAACCAAGTGTTTTCATTGTTCACTGGGGCTCTGCATGTGTGTGTGTCCTGGTGGGGGTGGGATAACCATAAAAACATCCCACATGGAAACAGCATTAGCACATTCCTTTCACAGATATTTTTCTTCTTCTAACAAGGAACTATTTCACAGATTAACCCCTCTCGTTCACCACCCAGCGCAAAAAATAAAAATACATCAGTCTATGACTACAAGGGCAGAAGGTGATTAATATCAGATAGTTTAAATCTTGTTCTTCTTGCTTTGTTCCACTGGTTGCAACCTTTGAGGGAGTCAAGCACCTCATTTAGGGTATCTGCTTTGGAATAAAAGGAATAATTTTCCAGACCATAGAGGGGCTAAGAGCCAGATGCACTTTAATCCTTTCGCTGTGGAGAACAGCTGGCTATGTTCCAGTAAACTGTTTTACTTATTTCCCATCTTTCTATTTATCTACTTGTTGATATTAAAAAAAAAAAAAAAAAAGAAAAAAAAGAAAAAAGAAACAAGGCCAAAGGAGTGGTGGAATAGCAGGTGAACGGTTCAAGAGCTGCATGTCCAATGTGCACCAGTGGCAAGAAAACCCATCCATCATCAGTTTGACTTCCTCAGCAAAAATCATCTCGTTTCCAAGTGGGAAACAGAATCTTCCCCATAAGCACATGAACACCTGCAGACCCAGGATCACATTTTCAGTACAAGTGAAATTTCAGTCCACAGGAAGCCACAGAGATGCTCTAAGGGCTGGAGCCCTCTGCTCTAGAGACAGGCTAGGAGAGATGGGGGTGTTCAGCCTGGGCAAGAGAAGGCTCCAGAGAGATCTTAGAGACTCTTCCAGTGCCTAAAGGGGCTCCAAGAGAGCTGGAGAGGGACTTTGGACAAGGGATGGAGTGACAGGACAAGAGAGAATGGCTTTAAACTGACAGAGGGGTCATTTAGATTGGTTATTAGAAAGAAATTCTATCTTTCTTCACGTGAGGGTGGGGAGGCCCTGGCACAGGTTGCCCAGAGAAGCTGTGGCTGCCCTGTTCCTGGAAGTGTCCAAGACCATGTTGGATGGAGCTTTGAACAACCTGGTCCACTGGAAGATGTCCCTTCCCATGGCAGGAGGTTGGAACTGGATGGTGTTTAAGATCTCATCCAACCCAAACCATTCTGCGATTCCATGATTTTTTGGAGGATGAGAACATCCTGGGCAGCTGAGGGCAGCATCTGTTTGCAGCAAAGCCTCACTACCTGCCCTCGAGGTTTGTTTGCATTCTGTCACACCGAGGTGCCTGTGTTGCCAAAACCCCACGTGTTTAACAGGAGAAACAAGCCTTTTGCATTAGGAATTAAAAACCAAATATATTATAATTATAATATACCTAGCCACCAAACCCACCTCCCTCCTGACAGACATCCCTGCTCTAAAATAAAGAAATAGCTCAGAGGGACTCTCAACATCTCCCCTTCCCCAAGCACAAAGTGGATGCTATTTAAATCCAGTGACAATCTACAGCACACGAAGGACAGAGGAATTGAAGTTTGTGGAAAAATGGCGTAATACGGTGAAAAATAATAATCAAAGGCTGAATTCTGCTATTTCCAACAGGCAGCTCAGCATCCATAGCTGTGTTCCTTAGCTGTGTTCTCTTACAAGAGCATCCTGTCAAAAAGTAACACTAAGTTTCTACAGCCCATATATAGCAGTGACATTTTTATACTGCTAATTGATTAAAAAAGGAGGCAAAAATAAAATCAACTTTTGAACTACCTAAGAGCAGTAGCTTTTTGGCATGGAATGATGTTATTTAAGATGAGTGCAGAGTCCTTAAAACAGCACGTTTGCCATGGACAAAGCTCTCTGCAGGCACCTTCTCTTGCCTGCAAGGATGATAATTATTTTCAGAAGAATAAATCCTAACTTGTAGTTTGTAACATCTCTTGCAGCCCTTTGAAACAGCATGATCTGAATTCTTTTCAGTGCAGCACTGCTGACCTTCACACATACAATATTACATTCATTAAATATCCTTTCTAGATTTGTTGCTGAGTTTTACCACTCTGGACAACTTTTCCTGTCCAAGTCTGTAACTCCACACCATAGAAGGAGAGGACTGTGGGTAGTACCCATGAGGGTCTGATGCTTCTATTTTTTTATTTTCATGCATCAATTTTCAAAACAGGTTAGGAATAACTAGAAACTTCTTAATTTCCACTGTTGGCAGGCCCTACTCCAAAAGCAACTACGACACTGTGGCAGGGAAAATCAAACTTCTATAGATTTAATTATTTGCCATTTAATTCATTAACAGAGTTGTGCTGTTTACAACTTTGTAACTCTCTGAAGCTTTTTGATGGTCGGGGAGAAGGGGAGAAGACTGAGTTCAATGCATGCATCCAAACAAAGCACATTTTAATGCTTAACAGGGACATTTTGATGCATCAGTACATGTCACACCTTTGGAATCCACAGTAAGTACACGCTGTGGGAATCAACACATCATCAGTGCTTCTAGAAGCAGCAGAAATGGACCAAAAATGGATTAGACATTGATATCTTTTGGCTGGAAAATAAAGCAGATTGCTTCTCAGGAAGGCACTCAGAGCCCAACTTCCCAACCTCGCTGCAAGCAGTGGCACAGTTATTTACAGGCAACAGGGGCCTACACCAAAATTTACTAGGAGCACTCGATGCTTTCCCCTTCATTTCAAGTTCCTTCAGCCCAGCATTTTCCATTAGTGCCCTTAATGGATGACTTTGTCTTTTACTGAGGACATCACAACCCCGAGTTTTTTACCAAACAATCTAAACCATGACATTTTAAAGGCAGCTAGGACTCCAAAGGACTTCCACATAGCTCCTCCAGATCACATACCAAGTCCAATCAGAGAAGAGTGGTTGTGTCCAAAGGGATAAATCCTCTGTGGCTGACAGATTTGGAGTCAGGCACTTCAGAGACAGTGTGAGATGGGTGGGCTGATTGCACAGTCCACATCCTAAATTCACCTGAACATTTCCATCTAACAAAATCTCTGTTATCACAAAACCAGAAGAACCTTAGAAATGCTCTTCCCATTCCTTTTCTAGGGTAACTGGGTGATTTGCAGCATTTAGTAGGGGGGAAAAGGGCAGAAAGAGAGCAGAGCTACAGAAGTAGATGCTCTTGTGGATGGCTCTTATAGAAATCCATCAAAAGTCTACAAAATGTCATAAAAGGAACTTAAAATGGGATACAATTACCCAAATCTACTCTACTGGGCTTAAACTGCTAAAAATTGCTTTGAAGCCCTTCTGTCTGCCTAGTCAAGGACCACTCAAAACTACTCCTCAAAACACCATGTATTTTTCTTCACCAAATGCCAAATATACCAAAATGCTGTTTTCCACCTGCTTTTCCAAGAGACCAGTGCAGAGTGCACCACAGACCTCACGTTTCAATAAACCAAAGCCTCCCTACACACATCCATTAGGATTAAAGAACATTCAGGGATCACAGAAGCTGCATGGACCCAAGAGAAATTCAGGAACACTGATCCTTCTGGGATGGTATCTGCCACAAGAGTGTTATTTTCCAAAATTTCACTTATGATCGCCAAGGAAAGGCAATTACTGGTTTACTCCATGTATAGAGACATAAGGCAACACCTGAATTTAGCAGCAGACAACTCAAAGGATGGCCTGGTCCGGTGAGAGGTACCCTTGCCCATGGCAGGGAGGTTGGAATGAGAAGATCTTGAAGGTCTCTTTCAGCCCAAACAATCCCATGATTCTATGACAAGAGCACTTCAAGATGTGAATGTGAGGGAAGCAGACAGCTTCTGGGTAAACCATCCAAAATTATTTCTGGAACACTTTGTTAAAGGCAATGAATTCAATAAGAGAATAACAGGGACAGATGCAAGCCCTCCTGCAGCACTGGTTCTTTGCCTCCCACCCTTGCATCCCTCCTGCAAAACTCTTAAGAACTTAAGAAATAATTGTAAAATGCTAAACTAATAATAACTGTATTGTAAAATGCTAAAAAAAAATTGTAAAATGCTAAAAAAAAAAAACCTGTAAAATTCTAAACTAAAACACAAGAAAAGGCCAAGTTGAATTACTGCATTTCAGATAAATGTTCATATTCATCTTCCCACTGTGCGCAGTGCTGAGCGCTCCTGGAGACGCAGATGAAGGGATTTCGGAAAGAACAAAAATGAGAGTGGTGAGGTACGGGAAGGATTGTCCAGAGAACTTCTGGCTGCTCAACCCCTGGAGGCCAGGTTGGGTGGGGCTTGGAGCAACCTGGTCTGGTGGAAGGTGTCCCTGCTCATGGCAGGGGGCTGGAAAAGGTCTTTTCCAACTCCAACCATTTTGTGGGGAGGGAAAAAAACTCAACATGGAAGTTTGTGATGAGCAATGATGGCAGACCTCTCTCAACATCCCAGAAGTGGTTTTGTGCTGCACTGGGAAAGGAGAGGGAGGTTCAGAACTGCAAAGTGAAGAGGAAAAGTCAGCAACTTCTCCACAGCCAGAACCACTTGCAAGCAACGAAAAAAATGGTTACAGAGAAACCTAAAAACTCAGCCTCTATTTTATAAACAAGAATAACACTGACCTACTTTCAAGCACACTCGCAAAGCTGCTGGAGATGCCACAATGAAAGGCACTGCAGAAACCTAAACACCACCTCAGATATGCAGCAATAAGGTTATCGCTGAAATGCAGCAAGGCACTTTCTACAGTGAAGGTAACAGATAACGGATCAAATAATACAGAGAGCTGGAAAACTTTTTTTTTTTTGAAAATATGTTTCTAAAAAGCATTCAGGACATACTCTTGCAAATGGTGCCCTAGCTCTTTTAATAATCACAAAAAGTAAAAGGAACTTCTTTACATAGCAAGGATTGTCTCTGGAAGAACCCCATGAGATAACCTGCACGGAGCTCAAATTATTAGCTTAAAATATGAGGATGAGCTGATCCAGCCAGGATTCACATCTATATGGGAATAAGGAATTAATCAGGTCTTGGGTGACTCAAAGGAAGCCCTCTGTGGTAAAATGGAGGAATGTAAAAAGAACAGAAATTTCCCTGGTGGAGAGAAAAAGAGGCCTTGGACACTGTACAATATATTTAGCTTTGCTAGGGAAAAATCAAAGCTAGGCTGTTGAGTTCTTTAGAAATAACTTGGTTTCTTGCTTGCATTCGTACAGCTACGCAAATGAAGCTCAAGCCTCCACCAAGATGTACATTAAAATTATTATTTCTTTTCAAAATGCTGAATTTGCCCTTACCATTTATAGAGACAAGTTTTCAAATCTTCTGCTGCAGCAGTTCCTCCCCACATTCCCACCGCCTATGAAAAGACTCTCTTTCCTCCAAGTGGGAAAAGAAAGTCAATCTTTGCAGGATGGGGGCTTTGGTAAGCAGAATGGGAGTGTGTCTGCACAGATTACGAAAAAAAAAAGAAAAATTGGAGATAAAGATAGCAGGTCCATCAGGAAAGCTTTGAAAATGTGAAAAATAACCATCAGCTCTTGATTTCAAGAGCTCTATTGCACCAATCAGTAGGTACTTTCATTTCAGCCATAAGACCACCACCTGCCCAACCCTTTATATTTCTTCAGAAATCCTATTCAGACCTAAAAATGAAATCACAGAATCACAGAATAGGTTGGGTTGGAAAGACCCTTTAAAGGTCACCTAGTTTCAACCCTCTGCAATGAGCAGGGACATCCTCAACCAGTCCAGTTTGCTCAGAGCCCTGTCCAATGTCACCTTGAGAGTTTCCAGGGATAGGGAGGCCACACCTTCTCTGGGCAACCTGTGCCAGGGCCTCACCAGCCTCAGCATAAAAAAATTATTCTTAATCTCTAGTATAGATCTACCTTCCTTTAATTTAAAACCATTACCCCTTGTCCTATCGATATATACTCCACCAAAAACCTGTCCTCACTTTTTATGAGTTCCCTTTAGTATTGAAATGCCCCAGTAAAGGTCTCCTAAGAGAGAGGGCAATCAAATCCTTTAGATAAGCAAGGGAATGTCTGGAATTAACCATTCAGAAGCCATCAGTACAAAGGAACACAGTCTGCAGTCCAGTAACACACAGAAACTTCGGCTGTTTCATAAGCAGCACATCTCAAAGATGTTTTAAATCCCACAGACTCATTGGGAACAGCCAATTCTGCTCCCAGCAGGACCCACCCACCCTGCGAGCACCTGCACCTGGAAAGGTGACCCCCAGCATGGGCTAATCCATCCCAACCAGGTCACCCAGGCATCAACACCTCTAGGGGGTATTTTCCCATCCTCTGGACTGCTTGCCTGGCAATAACTCAAGCCACGGTGCTCCCAGTGCCCCTCCTCAGAGGCTATTTCACACCTTCATAGATCTAACTCCGAAGGCATTTTTCCTCCCAGTCTAATCTTCGGAAAAATTTGACAGCAATAAAAATGTAATAAACCAACCAGTCGGATTATATATATAGTGCAGTCTGAGGAAGATGAAAGGCTGTATTGTTAAGAGATATAATTCCAGAGGCTCCCACAGTGTAGCCTGTGCCTACACAGAGGAAGAAAAGGAACTGAAGCAGCTTATATTTTGTCCTATAAGTCGCCTAAAATAAACCCAGCTTCTGATCCTCGGCTCACATCAGGAGAACGGCACTGAGAAAGCCAATAAAGACCTGCCAAATATCTCATGAGGACAAAATACCTGTGTGTTCTACCCAGCTCTTGCCAATGCATCAAGTGAAGTGATATGGGGAAGGCAAAGGAGGACTGTGTGCTTGGAAATCAAATATTCAAGAGCAGAAGGAAACATCTCTGGAGTTATTCTGCTCAGGTCATTTTGAAGAGAAATAAATCACTGCCATCAGATTGTGATGAGCAGTAACTGTGTGGCTACAGTACCTCTGCAAATACTCTTAATTTCATTTATATTGGTAGACATTAAAATGCTCTTAATTTAATTTCTATCGGTAGACATTAAAAAAAATGAAACAAACAATAAAAAAAATCTACTGTGCCTCAAGGAAGAAAAAATAAAAATTAAAAATTTAGCCATGAGACCTGATCAAAGATAAATTGCAGCTTTTATAATAACAATAATAATTTATTCCACTGTGGCACTGGACAGCAGATGATGAGAGATGAGCAAAGGTCTCCACGTCTGGATTTACACCAGGCCATTCCATCCACTGGGTTACTGGAGCAGCAATTAATCACTGCTGGAGAAGGGAGGCATCTTAAGAAAATCTTGAGGTTTCAGAAGTGAGTTGTAACACCTTTAGAGAGCAGTTTGTCTCCTCAGGAGCTGAGACATCTTGAAAAAACGGTAACTTAGAAGATTTTAGCTTGCCTTTTTAGAGAAACTGCTGTCACCCTTTCATGTTAAGGAAAAACAAAACAAAATAAAACAAAAACTCAACAAACCATCACAAGAAACTGTTTAGACCCACAAATTCAAATGCAACCAGCATTTACCAAAAAGATCAATGGGACACAACTGAAGACTGCTAAATATAATTTGACTGCAAAACTCTCGGAGCAAGAGGAAGAAGCTACCACATGACATCAGAAGACATCTAAAGAAAACATCTCTTTTTTTGTTCATAATTTTCTGATGGCTGCCTCATCAACCCAGCAGCCACATTTGAAGCCCTGCTTCCAATTCTACTCAGAGAAATGAAAATTCCAGTCTGAGAATAGCTGTTCAAGAAATAAATCTCTTCAATAGCTTGATGGCAGAAGTGCAAGAAGGGTAATTTCACAGTTATCATCAGAGGTGTTCCAGAGACCTGCCATTTCCTACTGAACACAGGGTAAATCTGTGCAGATCCTCTCCACGGGGTAGGGAGGAACTCCCTGATATTCTCCCCTAAAACAAGACAAACTCAGAGTCAAAGAGAAGTTTAGGTTGGAAACAAACTCTGGAAGTCTCTATGTCTGTTCTTCTCCTTGAAGCAGCTGCTGTTCAAACCCTGGCTACACTTTTGTTAACACAGGATGTGGTTGGCCTTCTCTGGCACAGGGAACTCTGCTGACTCACATTCAGATTTATATTTACATCCTTCACTAAACTTGGACTTAAAAATTCACCAGTGTGGATTTTTGGGCAAAGAATGACCTTCCAGTAAACCACCTGGCGGTTAAATCACCACCCTCTGTCTTCTCACTGTTGGGGCTCGCTTTGGCTCTGAGTCCTCCTGGTCATCACTTTTTGCCATCAGTTGATTCCTCAATACTCTCGCACAAAAATAACTTTCCCCAGTCTTTACAAACTAGTTCCTCAGATCATGGAACTAATATTTCATCTTTATTATGTGGGCAAGGGCAAAGAGAAGATCCTGCAAAGTTTTGACTACAAAAAAATATATAAAAGTTCATTCAATTCAGATTAGAAGCTCAACTACATCCATATGTTTTTATTTTCTTTCTTCTTTTTCTCCCCTGAATCCAGAATTCTACACATATAAAGGCTCTAAAAAAAGTATATTGAAACAAACAAAAAAATATAGTATGAAAGAACTTGTACTGAATTAAAGTACTCAGGAAGAAAAATAATTTCACCAGTGGAACAGTAGTTTTAAGAATCCATGTTTTGGTTCACTTCACTTAAAACCAGGCAGCTGCTTTCACAGTCACCCACAAAGATGATGGAGAACCTGAAAAAGTGAAAGAAGGGCAGCATGATGGGAGAGAAAAGTTGAGAGAATCAGAGTATAAAGTAAAATATATTTGGAAGAAGCTTCCACAAATGTATTGATTTAAAAAAAGATCATGGAAGCTACGTCCCATTCCGCAATATAATATCCTCATTCTTCATTCTTGACTGGCATTCAATTCCTTCCCCTGGAATCCCTTCTAAAACAAAGCAGCATGACATGATCACAGAAGGTTAGAAAAAGGCCACACGAATTCTCATCTCCACTCAGACCTTCAGATGGAAGGAGGATCTCAACAATTGTTATCTGATGATGTATTTGAAAACACATTAAAGAATTAAATGCAGCCAAACAAAAAATAATGATCACTGAGCAAAGGATGCTGGAAGAGGAACAACGACGCCAACCAGGAGATTGATTTTGTGTCATCTTTTACACAGAGAAGAATATTACACAGAGGAAGTTTGACAGACCAGATAAATTTGTGTTGGTTTGACTCTTCCACCTACAATCAAATACTCATGATCTATGGAGAAAAGCCAGATAAGGGAAGAACAGAAGGAGAACAGGAAAAAAAAAAAAACCAACACAGCACCAGCCCCAAAAATGAAAATCTGTCCTAATAAAGATCTGAATAATAAAGGTTTTTTATGAAAATAAAAATAAGAAAAAAAGCCTTTACACTAGATAGATAGCAAGTAATTAAAAGGAAATTTCATCCTACATCAACTCAGAAACTTTGTTTTCCCAAGCCCTTGGAGGGCATCTCATCTGGGAAGCAAAGCTCAAAGGTCTCAGCTTAGTCCTTCTTGACAGCACTTCAGAGCAAAAGCCCTTGGGGAGCCAGTTTCCTTCTCTATGAATTGGTAACATCAGTACTTGACAGTCCTCCAGAAGCTCCCTGAGGGGAAAAAAAAAAAAAAAAAGGAAAAAAAGAAAAGCTGATTTTGGTTGCATCATTCAGCAATACACCAGAAGAAATTCTACAAGTCCATGTGGAGATCCACTCCCACATGAGAATTATGTTTTGCAGCACACTTAAATACCATCTGCAAGAGAGATAAGGAACTGGAAGACACAGAGCTTCAGAACTCAATCATCAGTCATCCTCTCTCTCTAAAACTAACAAGTGTTAAAAAGAGCCACACCAAGAGGGTGCAGCAAAGATGTGGGGCTGATTAATAATTAATTAATAAACACTTCCCAGTCCTGCTTGGGTTGACAGAGGAAGAATGAGCCCAGGGGGCAGAGGAAAGCCCTGTGTCATGGAAGGAAAAGGGTGAGCAATGCAAGGTTAATACACATTTTGCCCACAAACTCGACACCCACATATTGCTCCAAGCCCCATCCAACCTGGAACTGTTCAAGGCTAGGTTGGACAGGGCTTGGAGCAACCTGGTCCAGTGGAAGATGTCCCTGTCCATAGCAGGGGTGTTGGAACTGGATGATCTTTAAAGTCCCTTCCAAAACCCAAACCATTCTGTGATTCTACGATTACGTACATACACAGTTCAGACTTCACCCAAAGGCCTTTACAACATTAGATGATTTTTTTTCCCTTTTATTTTCATGGAATCTGCATTAGATCCTGTGGTTTTAGGCCGAAAGCATCAGCACAGAATTTATTTCATAGCTATTACAAGGTACATTACACTAATTAGGACACACATTATGGCCTGCTCTGTGTCCTGTGATAAATCACACAGTGCCATGGTCTGGGGTAAACATTGCCATACATCTCTGGACACTACTGCATGTTTGACCACTTCCATAAATACAACTGTTTCTGTGGTACAAGTATGACTGGCTACAGGGACTAATTTATCACCATTTTCTTTCAGCACATAAACAGCGTAGTAAATTCTGCAGCTTCCAGGGGAAGAAAAAAAAAAGAGGCAGCAGTGGGATTTCCTTCAGTGAAGTAGCATCAGTTGTATTTTTCCTTCAGTAACATACCAATTGTTCTTCATTTTCCAAAAATATACTCACTGTGTCATGACTAGTGTGCAGTCAGAGAGAGGTTTCTGGCTTTCAAGCTTGTCATACCTGAGAAATTGAGGTGAAGGGAGGACAGCAGGCTCAGGCTCACAGTTTCTAAAGACATTGGTGGTATTATGAGCTTTTCTTCCAACTATCCCCACACAGGTTTGTTCATACACAAAAGCTCCATCTCAGAGGTAAGCCTTATCATTCCATCAAATGTGCTGAATTTCACACACTGTTCAACAAATATGGGAGGGGGAGAAATGCTGACAAAATGAGCAGAGGTTGGAAGCTTAATGTCCCACACACACATCAAATGTGCCACCATGAGCCCGGCACGCTTTTCCTGGGGAAGAAGTCTTTATTCCAAAATGCTCAGGCTCCATCTAGAGCAATTGAGACAGTTTTATAGGCTGTGTCCTCTCTGGGACAGAAGAACCAGAGCTGGAGCACCACCTGGGAGTCAGGGCATCACCCAACTAGAGCAGCATGAATGGGTCCTGGGACTGGAAGAATTTAATTTCATAATTAGTTAACCAAACTTAGTGTAGTGTCTCAAGCACACAGCATCCATTGACTCACTGTCCTCCAGTCCATCCATCCAAAAAGCAGTAAAAAATTGCATGGACAAAAGAAAAGTTCCACCACCAAAATTCAGAAAGCAACAGCAACTTTGCCTCCAGGTCTGCCTTACCCAGAGTGAGACTTGAGAGAGCAACAAAGGATAGTTCAAGCTCCCAGGAAAGCCACCAAATAAAAGAAACAGCTTTTATATCATGCAAATGACAAAGGGAAGGAGACAAGGCGTTTTGAAAGGGGACCAGAACATCTTGTATCGACATGGAACCCCAATTCAGCAGGAGACAACCTGACAGGCAGATGTGACAGCACAGAGAGGAGACCAGACAGAATGAGACAGCTGCTTAAAACTTCAAAGGATTGTGATTATGGCTTAGATCCTACACAGGTATGGCCTGGAAAAAAAGGACAATAAAGGACACCTCCATGTTTCAAAGTTTTGAGGGGTATCTCAGAGAGGTCTATGGCCTTTGGCAAGTTTAAACAACAGGACGCTGGTTAGCCCACACTGGAGATGTGGTAGGATATGTACCATTAAAACCCCCTTGATCCCAGTGGGAACCTTCTTCCATGAACCAAGAATGAGGAGGATCCCTGGAGTTGTCTTGTGCAGGAGACAACACAAACCAGCTTCCACAGGCTGGTGGGATGGGACTTCACCACACACAACATGAGCAAACATGTACGGATTTGTTCTTCAGACCTAAACAGATTTCTAAGAAGTCTTCTCTGTGTGTTTTTACCTGAAGATTCTTTGCATTGTGACTGCAGTCAGATTAACATTTCCACTACACTGAATTTGACAGTCAAGAGAGATGAATGTCAGCAGCCCAAGCAAGCAGATCAGTCAATGCACAAAACCCAGATAGCTCAACATGAACAAAAGCCAAAAAATGTTAAGCTCTGCTGCCACTCCATTTCCACTCCTTAGTGGCATTTCAGAGCTCAGCCATGCCTTGTATCACTATTAAATGGGAATATTTCAAAAGGTGCTGCATCAACAACTGAGAGTGGAGCTGTGTGGCACAACTATAGCAGCAAGCCCTTGGCTTGCCCAAAGGACCAAAGTCCTTCAGAAAGGTGTCAAATAGGGCTTCAGCCGGACAGAACACCAAAGCTCATCCTATTAATAGCCAGAGAAGTGCCCAACCATGAACAATCACCTGCTATCCTGAAACAACCCTGCTGCAGGCACTCTCACATGTAACGGGTCAGCAAACCCTATATCCCAACTCAAGGGGAAGAGCAAATTCCAGATTAGAACAATGGGAGGGGATGGAAAATAAGGACGGGCACCCTCCCATCATGCCCAGGTGAGGAGGCTGGACCACACAGGCAACAGCCACAGCAGTAGAATAATGGAATCACACAACATCCTGAGTTGGAAGGGACCCATGAAGATTATCAAAGTCCATCTCCTGGCCCTGCACAGGACACCCCAAGAATCCCACTGTGTGCCTACAGATGTACCAAAGCATTCTTGCACACACATACCAGTCCTAAAAAAAACAGCACTGAAAGTTAGGATAGCAGCTTCCAGCTTCTCTTTCCCAGACACCCTAGAGACTCATATTACTTCCTCGATTACTTTGAGGGAAGAGCCAAGAAAAACAAGGCTGTGGTCCAGACATCTCTGCTGAGCCCACAGGGAAGACTGGACAGTGGTTAGAGGATTGCAGACCAGGAATTTGTTCAGAAAGAGAAAAATCCACAGCCTCAGACCTCCCACAGGAGCTGAGTTCTTTCCTGCTCTGTATAAATTTATGTTGTGTCCAGCTTCAAGGCAGAAGTGGCCAAGTTATGACATGCAGGAGGAAATTGAGCCAACAAGACACCACTGTGCACTGTGCCTGTGTCTGAAGGAAAGAGTTAGGGCTGGGCAGCCCTTCTTGGCTCAGGCAGGCACTGAGCAGATTCCTGAGTGGAATCTGTGTGTCCAGCTTGGAGCATCTCCCTCAGCACCTCCAACCACTTCATTCCACCTGTTCTTCCTCAGGTGGAGGAGATGAAAAACCTCTGACATGAAGCCAACACATGGTGGAGGCTCAGCAAACTTAAACCATGGAACACACACTGCCATGAGCCAGAGGCAAAGGAGTTCATAAAATAACACTTTGCCACAGACAGCCAGGCAGAATGAGATGATCTTTAAGGCCCCTTCCAACCCAAACCATTCAGTGATTAAGAGCCCGATTTTCTCCCATGAGCTGGGCTAAACCAAAAAGAAAGGTATGAAGATCTGGACCTGGAGATGCAGCCACAACAGCATAACCTGAAACAGCTCTGTCTTCATCATAACCCCACTACAAGATATCCAAGATGCTGGCTGAGGACGTGCAAGGAATTGAGACTTTTCCAGCAACTTTAAAAATTCACTAACAGCAATTCCAAAGAGTGCCAAACTCTCACCAACTAAAAAATAAGAGAATGGGTACTCACTAAACCTCGCAAATTTCTTTTTCTGACTCATATGCTCCCTGATTTCCTCCCACAGAGGACAAACCCTCCCAATTTTCCATTTGAGCAGCGGGATCAAAAAGCTCATACAACCACATGTACAAACAAAGCGACCCTGTAGCAACATCTCTGCTCAGAAGTGACATTAAGTGCCACCAGTAAAGCTATTCTTTTATCTGAAAGTCTGTGGGACATACAGATATTTCATGTATTAAAATAAAGGTGCAATTACTTTAAGTAAGTAGGTGTAGAGTTTTTAAAAGACTGAGTATCTTATAGCAAGGCTCAGGGTTTTCTCTGAACATCTGCAGGCAGAAACAGGACAAAAAAAAGCGCCACCGGAGAACTTAATCATAAAAGACAGAAAAGTCAAAGTTAGTTTTATCCAGGTCACGACTTTTCAAAAGTTGGGATTTTGTTTGCTTTGCTCTCATTAGAGGGAAATGTTACTGCAGAAACCATGGAAAAATTATGGGTGGGTTCACAGCTCAGGTCTGTGCCAGTGCACTTCTCCTTGGATAACATCAGATCCTTGCAAACCCTTTCAGAGCATTGCCAAAGCTGATTTAACGGGGTGTGACAGAGCCAGAAAGCTCTTCCCCATCAAAATCAGTTAGGACATAATAGAAAGTCTATCAACTTTCAGTCCTGTAAATACTCACTTTCAAAAGCTATTGTAAAATACAGTCCTTTGGGTTTTTGAAGGAGAAAACTGTTTATTGCTTCAACACCATGAGTCAACTTCTCTACTACCCAACTTTCTTCCTCCCCTTGTTCTCTTATAAATAAGTACAAACCCACGTTTTAAGAGTATATTCCAAATAACCCATCAGCCTGTAGATTGTCCTCCCCCCACCCATATTCATCTCTCACCATATTTAAGTACCTGCTAAATTAGACAGTAAAGGTTTGCTTTGAATAATGGCTACCCTATAGCAGGAGCAGAGACTACATAAGTTACTATAAATAGAGTTCTTAAAAGACAATTTGAGCTCTTTATCAGAAATGTCGTTTGTCAGAGTGGTTGTGAGAGAAAAAAATCACTTAGTCCATCCAAAGCCAACAGCCTCTGCAGGGCAGGTCTGGGAAAACTTCACCTCAGCCAAGGAAGAGCATTTAGAATCATGGAATGGTTTGGGTTGGAAGGGACCTTCAAGACCATCCAGTTCCAACCCCCTGCCATGGGCAGGGACACCTCCCACTAGGCCAGGTTGCTCAGAGCTCCATCCAAACTGGCCTTGAACACTCTAAGAACCATTTTCTTCTAAAAATCCCCCATTGCATTGACAAGAAAGGTGGGGAGAAACTTTTCAGCAGGGCTTGTTGTCATAGGACAAGGGGTAATGGTTTCAAGCTAAAAGAAGGATGATTAAGATGAGATTAAGATGAGATACCATTTTGGCAGTAAAACACTTTAAAAGGCTTCCCAGAGAGGTGGTGGATATCCCATCCCTGGAAACAGTACAGGTCAGGCTGGACAGAGCTCTGAGCAACGTGATTGGGTTGAAGATGTCCCTGATCATTGGACTTGGTGACCTCTAATGGCCCCTTCTAACCTGAACTATTCTATGATTCATGTCTTGTAGACTTTTCCAGCATTGACCCCTTTGTTTATCCTGCTTTCACTGTAGACATGGTAGGGAAAGGAAAAGGAAGGAAGGGGAAAAAAAGAAAAATAGAATGGCAGGAAGGAAGAAAAGGGACGAAAAAAAGTATCAAACACAGGGTTTTTCTTGTCCAATTTAAGGGTCAGAGAAAGAATAGAAATACCACCCTTCCCTTAACTGGCACTGGGGGGATATGGAGCTATTTAAAAATACAGTGATATGCCAAATGTGCTAATTCCTACAAAAATCAATGTCCCCAGATGCAGGGTTCTTTTCATCAATAGAGGTCTTGCACATGCTTCAGTTAACTGAGCTTTGGTTGATACATGACGTAATTTTACGTATTTTTGTCATAAAAATGCCTCTGGTGTGACAAAAGGCTGGTTCTAAGTGCAGGGGAGGAAACAGACTGTTTGATGCCCCTGGCAACAGCTTAACGGGAAAGCACAGATATTTTAAATTGCTTTTTAATCACTTCTAGATATTTCACCCCCCAAATTGTAACCACTTCCTGAACAACTGCACCTCATTGGGAATGAGCAATGCCAGCAGGCACAGACAATATTTTGCATTTGACAAAGGTGCTCTGATCCCAGTGAGGCCTTTGGAATAATATTCACACACAAGGCACTGAAGTTGAGTGCCTTTTCAATTCTCTGTTTGCAGGGTTTTTTATTTATTTCTGCATTTATTTATTTCTGCATTTATTTATATGTTCTGATTAAAAACCAAAATTGATAGATTTCTTTATCTGCTTCCCCGTTGCTCTCTCAAAACAGACAGAAAACACTTTTTTCTAACTCAAAATACAGTCCTAACTCAAAAGTTTCCAGGACAAGATTCTTCCTGGCTGGCCAGCTTGACCCCGAGCAGATCATCTCAGGCAATTACATTGCTGAGGAGACTGGGGCTGACGACATAAACCAACCTGCAGCACAACTTTAAAACAACATGGATTCAAAACATCTTGAAATGCTGAAATGCTCTCCCTAAGTGACAGGCACTGTGCCATGGCCTCTCCCCTACATTATCCTGACCCTCCTTGACTTTATGAACTCTCCTGCCCTGCTATAGGTTATAGCTATCTGGAAAATGAGAGTAGGAAGCTAAGCTGAGTTGGGAAGTCACAAAGAATTTCAAAGTTTCATCAGCAGTTCAAATTTTATAGAAAATCTGTCATTTTAGAAGAGAGTGATGTCCTTCCCCTTGAAAATCAAACAAGAGATTTGGATAGTGCCACAGGGTTTCCTTCTCTTACTGTTTGATATTGGGTGAGTATTTTTTGGGCTCTGGAGACCATTCCTGTGCAATCACTGCTTGTTTGCCTTCCCTCTGCTCTGTAGCTGCCAACACAATCCTCTTCCAAACCTACACACAGTTCAACATTGTGATCCATCTCCGAGGGATGCTGATCACAATGCTGAACTGTGTGTAGGTTTGGAAGAGCATTTTGTTGTTGGAACGAGATGATCTTTAAGGTCCCTTCCAACCCAAAGCATTTTATGGATTCTGAGATTCCCAGAGTGCCTGCTCTAACACCACCCCTTACATGGTATCTCCATTTTTACATACTGTGAGAGGACAGAAAAAAAGAGGAAAGATCCCAACCATGGCTCCATAAAAAAACCTCAATTTTGCAGCAAGCAAGCTGGAAAGCTGCCATTTCATTCAGCTGAAGGATAAATACATTCAGCCTTTTGGATCTCTAAAGGCAGAAGTAACTCACATCAGCTTCTTCCTCTCTGCTCAGGCAAAATAAAGGGACATCTGGATTTACCTCTTTCGCAGGTACCTTGCACAACACCAGCTCTAGGCTGTCATCCCAAACCAGCACAGGACCCTGCCTGTGTGAGGAGGAGATGTTTTTAAAAGACACCAAAAAAAATCCAAATCTGGCCATGGGGAGCGAACAGAAAGCTGCAAGGCCCAGGGATGCAGATAATTCAAAATATACTGATGTGCCCTGAAAAATGGAGGCTGCAGCCAAAATGCCCAGCCTGACACAGGACAGATTCACTGGCAGCTCGCTGCAGAAATTAAGGTGTTTGCACAGATGTGTCTGCCTTAAGACAAGGAGGCACCTGCTACTGATTGTGGGACCTGGGTTTCTGTAAATTCCAAGTCAAAAGAGAAAACATAATCCTTCTCCTTTAAAAACTAGATGCATAAATAAATCAAGTTAAATCCTCAATCCCCATCACAGAGTCCCAACTAGAAGTTGACTTCCATTTGATAGAAGGAGAGCAAGGACAGCTTCATCTTCCCCCCCACCCCACTTTAGCAGCACAATAGGACATTGATAGGCTGGAAAAGAGGTGCTGCCATAGTGTCAGATGTGGAAACAACATTAATTTCTAGATCCATGTGTTTTCAGGTGCTGGTGCTTTGTCTAAACACCTGCACAGTACAGGAAAGCTTCCATCAATCCCTTAATATGTAGTGGAAATAATCTCATTTTTTGAAGATTAAAAACATCCAGGAGTTGTCCTTAGCAATAGCTGCTGCAGTAACTATAATTTCACTTCCCTGTATTCCCCCCACATCTCAAAGAAAAAAAACATCATAGAATCATAGAAGAGTCTGGGTTGAAAGGGACCTTAAAGAAAATCTTACTCCAACCCCTTGCCATGGGCAGGGACATCTTCCACTATCCCAGGCTGCTCCAAGCCCTGTCCAGCCCAACCTTGGACACTTCCAAGAATGGGACAGCCACAGCTTCTCTGGGCAACCTGTGTCAGGGCCACATCACCCTCGGAGGGAAGAATTTCTTCCTAATCTCTCATCTAAGTCTCTCTTCTATCAGTTTAAAGCCTTTCCCTCTTGTCCTGTTACTCCAGACCCTTGTCCAAAGCCCCTCTCTGGCTTTCTTGTAGCCCCTTTAGGCACTGGAAGGGGCTCTAAGGTCTCCCTGGAGCCTTCTCTTTTCCAGGCAGAACAGACCTAACTCTTTCATCCTGTCTTCCTAGGAGAGGTGTTCCAGCCTTCTGATTAGAAATCCTTCCTTAACACCCAGGTTTTCCCCATCTGAGGAGCAGTCCCAAATCACAAGAAACCCTCTTCCCATGTGGTGCATGGCAGACACCTCCCACAGCCAGACAGCAGTGCTCGCATCCAACAATGGAGACCTTCCCTCTATTTGCATGCTCGGCTCTGCCAAAAGCAAAGCACGCTGCTCAAGTGGGAGAACACCTTCCTACTTCTTCAGGGAAGACCAGGGAATTTGTGCAGATCCCTGGTTACTTGGAGGCAGCATTTCTCAAGGAAGACAACCAAGGGATCTCAGAGCAGCAACTCTTTCAGTGCTAAGGAGATTAGGACAGCGGCCCAGGGAATCAGCAATCCCAGCACACCACATCCACATAGCTTTGCCCACGGCTGTCACTTTGAGGAGAGTTTGCCTCAAAACCAGCACAGAGATTATCTTGTTCTCTTGCAGGATTGAGATGCAGGGGAAAAGCAGCAAGACGGGAGCCGCAGGCTTTGTGGAGGCGAAGCCAGCTCTGCTCACTGAGCAGGGACCACCACATGGAGGAAATCTGGCCAGAAACCACCCCAGCGCTGGAATGCAGGCCAAGAAACTGGTTTGAGAAAACACAAAATGTGCCAGCAGCCTGATGACAGTGCCCATTTGCTCTGAGGGGGGGGTGCACTGAATGCCAGGACATCCCAATGAAGGCAAGTGTGGGTAGTTATCAGATTAAGCCGCCACTCAGGGAGAAGGTTTTGTGGATCACCACAGTGCTCACATCACATGCTGACAGCTGGCAGAGCCACACAAGGGTGTTGCATAATGGCTCCTTTTCCTTTCCACACACACTCGATGGCATCTCGCAGAGAGGTGTCACAACCAGGAATCACGTGTGTGGTGAGGACACGGAGCAGCTCACTGGGAGGGGAGCAATGGCAAGCCAAGTCCACCAGGAGTCCACACAGAATCATGGAATTGCTTAGGTTGGAAAAGACCTTTAACATGGTCCAGCCATTAACCAAGCACTGACTGCCAAAGCCACCACTAAGCCATGTCCCCAAGTGCCACATCTTGCACACCCATTAAATCCCTCTGCACTTCCTTGGGCAGCCTGTTCCAATGCTTGACCATTCTTTCAGCAAAGCAATTATTCCTAGTATCAAATCTAAACCTCCCCTGGCACCACTTGAGGCCATTTCCTCTTGTCCCATCACCAGCTCTGAGCCTTTTTATGTGCCCTTGTACAAACAAAGCCCCCAGTTCCTTCACGCCCCTAAAGGCAAAATCAGCACATGGTGGAACAGTTCATGAAAAACAGCATTTGTGAGGGTCACCATTGACACCTGAAAAGATCAGGAGGATGGGGACAAGGACAAAATGCAAAGAGATCTAGCAAGGAGCTGGGTGCAATGAGGCCATCAACACATGGATGTTACATCTCCATTTGTTTTAACCGACAGAGGTTTATTTTATGGATAGTTGTGTGCACACAGAACTATTTTTATGACTGATAAAACCACAACTTTTCCAATTACTATGCCTCAAACTGAAAGCACCAATAACCAGTCAGAGACAAAGACAGAAAACCACTTAGTGGCACACAAAAAAGTTTGAGTAGTGAAGCTGATGCTGGACACAAATGCAGGCACAAGCTTAGCCCCAGTCAACCTCTTACTTGCATCACCTGAATGGCTGAAATACAGGTCAGGCCAGTTGAACGAAGTCCCCAGGGGGGGCCTTCTGGTCTACTTAGCAAGGAGTGGCCTCTCCAGACCTCAGCAGCCTCCGGCGAACACTTGGTGATGTGGATGAAGAGCTGGGGCCAGGGAGCACCTTGTGCTTGTGCCCTGTGCAGCCCTTCCAGCAAAAGTGCCCTCACCAGTGCTCACTTGGCACAGAGCATCAAAAAGCTAAAAACAACTCCACTGCCTGGACTTCCAGGGTACCAGGAGGTGAAAAAGAACAAATCTGAGCAGGAAGAGACTTGGACTCTCTGCTGCAGTCATGCCCTTCCATAGCTGTGCTCTCAAAGCAACACATGTGGCTACCAAACAGCGAGACTTTCAAGAGCATCCTGCACCCAAACTAGAGCTGGGGTTACTCTTCCCAAAGAGTTTCCACCCCCTTTCCTCATCATGCAGGCAATAGACAGGGAGAGCACCAGACCCCTGGTACCCATGGAGCGGGGTGAGGGCAATTAATGAGTGTGAAAGAGCACAAAGACAACACAGGAACAGTGACAGGGCTGGACAGGTCACCAAACTGACAGGGGTTAAAATGTCAACACAGCCAAGGACCACCATGACAGCTGGGCAGAGAGATCCTGACCCCAGCCTGGCTGACACCATCAATGCAGCTCTCGAAGCACCTCACGACTTTAACATTTATCACACTTGGTGCTCTTTACAATTTACACCACCACCACCAACACCCTGCACCGGGCTTGTGACTCCAGGTCCAGCAAGAGCAAGACTGGTCACAGACACAGAGATGCCACAACAGTTATTTCCCCCCTCACTGCTGAAACAATCTGCCCCATCACCTGGCTGACTACAGCTTTCTAACCCATTGGTCCAGGCTGCTCCCAGAGGCCACATTCCCATGTACCTGCTTCCTTCTGCCACACAGAAGAAACTGCACATGAAAGTAAGAGATGGAAAGGGAAAGCCATAAAGCTGAGAAAAGATGCCCTCAGCAAAATTTGTTTTAAGGCATGGCTAGCTCGTACTGAAAGCCAAATCCTCTAGTTTTCAGTCCAGACCCTTGAGGGAGGACAATTTATGTTCTCTCCAGCCAGACATGGTGCTGTGGGAGTACTCAGGGCAGCAGTAACACCACTAAAGCTCTTTGCTCAGTAGTGCTGTGAGGAGATCCAGGGGCAATGAGCACTGGTATTTAGGGAAACATCATGTGTATCAAAAGGGACACCCATCACACTGATTCAGCACCAGTGCCACCACAGGTGACAGGAGAGTTACACAAAGCACTGCTCGCTCCCCAAACACGAACCTTGTGGGGGATGAATCAGTTTCTGTCTCCAGGGACACTAAGGAGGAGTCCTGTAAATCTCCCATTCCTCCAAGGGGAGGTAAACGAGGTGGGAGGGCCAGAACAGTCCCAGAAAAAGCCAGTGGGACTGGGCTGTGGCTGTGCTGTCCATGAATGGATCTGCCACTGCTGAATCTGCTGCTGGAGCAAAAAGCAATTTCCCTGTGAGGGGACCAGTGAGCATTCAAGGGACACATGAACATCCCGCCAGTGTGGCATGGGACCAGCATTCCCCTGCTTGCCTTTCCCACTGCCCAGGAGACCAACAGGGCTTTACCACCCTGGCAGGAGTTTCCAAGATGAGGACCATGAAGTTAAACCCGAAGACCTACAGAACAAAATGGTTCTCAGTGATTTCAGTGAATTTGGGGATGGGCTTTTTAGAAGAGCCTGTAGTGTCAGGGTAGTGGTTTCAAACTGAAAGAAGGTAGAGGTTCAGGCAAAATAGAAGACATTTTTTTACCACAGGGGTGGTAAGACACAGAAACAGGTTGCTCACAGAGGTGGCAGGTGCCCCATTCCTGGATAGATTCAAGGTCAGGTTGGATGGAGCTCTGAGCAACCAGATCAAGTTGAAGATGTCCCTGATCATTGAAATGGAGTTGGATTTGATGACCTTCAGAGGTTGCTTCCAACCCAGACTATTCCATGATTCAAATTCTGCCCAGCATCCTTAAGCACCCAAGTTTCAAAACACAGCCATTCTCCATGTTTATTTTATTCCTGTGCATGGTTTGCTCTAGAGATCAAAGACATGGAACCAGCAAAGGTCCAGCACAACGAGAACACAGGGAGAACATGAAAATATGGCCAAAGTTCTGAGACAACTCTTGGATAAGGTTGCTTTCCATTGCATTGGCTTGGCACAGCCTGGTTTTAGGTAGCAGGGCCACAAAGATGGCTCCTGTGAGGAAGCTGCTGGAAGCTTCCCACCATGTCCAGCAGAGCCAATCCCTGATGGCTCTGAAGATGGACATGCTGCTGGCCAAAACTGGGCCAATGAGAGAGGTTGGTTACACCTTTGTGATGACAGATTTAAGAAGAAAATCAAAACAAAGTCACAGGATTTTGGATTCTAGTCAGAGAAGAGGAGGAGGTGAGAACATGTGAGGCAAACCAACATGGAGACACCAAGGTCAGTGGAGAAGGAGGGGCAGGAGGTGCTCCAGGCGCCGGAGCCGAGGTGCCTCTGCAGGCCGTGGTGCAGCCCATGGTGAAGCAGCTGTGCCCCTGCAGCCCCTGGGTCCATGGGGGATGCAGAGATCCACCCACAGCCCGTGGGGATCCCCGGGGGATGCAGAGATCCACCCGCAGCCCCTGGGGATCCACGGGGGATGCAGAGATCCACCCACAGCCCCTGGGATCCACGGGGATGCAGAGATCCACCCACAGCCCGTGGGGATCCCCGGGGGATGCAGAGATCCACCCGCAGCCCCTGGGGATCCACGGGGAATGCAGAGATCCACCCACAGCCCGTGGGGGAGGTGTCCGTGCCGGAGCGGGTGGATGCCTGGAGGAGGCTGTGATCCAGTGGGAGACCCGGTGGAGAGAGAGGGCCCTGCTCCCAGGCTGGAGCAGCCTGTCCTTGGAGCACTGGACCCCATGGAAAGAGAGAGCCACGGCACAGCAGTTTTGGGAGGGCTGTGTGCCCATGGGAGGGGCTCAGGCTGCAGCAGGGGCGGTGTGGCTGCTGCTCCTGAGAGCGGACCCACGCTGGAGAAGTTCACGGAGAACTGCCTCCCATGGGAGGGACCCCACAGCCTCACAGGGGAGGACTCCTCTCCCGGAGCAGCAGAAGGAAATCTCGGTGATGGACTGACCAGACCCCCATGCCCTGTCTCCCTGCGCTGTCGGTGGGAAGGAGGGAGGGCTGGGGGGTGGAAGGTGTTCTAAGGGCTTATTTTACTTCTCATTATTCTCCTCTGATTCTGTTAGTAATAAATTCACGTCACAACTGAAGTTGAGCCTGTTTCGCCCTTGACATGTTTCTCCTGGTCCTTATCTCACTCATGAAGCATTCCTTATTTTTTTTCCTTTTCCCTCCTCTGCCCAGCAGGAGAGGGTGAGCAAGTGGCTCTCGTGGGTGCCTGGCATTGGGCCAGTGTCAAACCATGCCATCCATATAAGTGAAGATAAAGCATTCCCTCCCCAGGCTCATCAACAAAAACTTCCATAAACCAGCTCTCTCTTTTCGCAACTCAGTCAAAAAGAGAGTGAAACTCCTATAAAATGGAAGTCATGGAAAAAAAGAAAAATGTTCTCAAGGGCAAAATTTTATTTGCATCTGCCTGAGCCCCATCATTCCACGTTCAGGTGGCCTTCTCCTGAAGAGATGCTCTTACCAGCTGCTTCCCAAGTCCTGCTCTCCTGGGCACACAAGACTTTCTTCTAATCTGGAAGAAAAAGCAAGACAACTGATAAATACTGGGAAAAAAACTATTTCACTGTCATTGTTAAGTACATGGTGACCATCAGCACTAGGAGCTCTGGTATCCTGACACAACCTGCAGTCTCTGAGCTGGGCTGTAGGAACAGGTACAAAAAGAGCTGTTGGTTCCTCAAAACATAACTGCTGAGCATGGGAAACAGCACGTCCTTTTCAACAGAAAAGTTGATATAAATCTTTAAAATTGCTAGAAGGTTTTAATATTTCCAGATTAGCAATGGTACAAAAGGAGGGGGTTGTAATTGTTTGCAGGATGGCTGCAGAAATAATAAATAGCAAATAAAAACCTTCAATAGAAAAGGAGAAGCACTTGTTTACGTGTCCAGTCTTCTTTAAGATCCCAAACCTGCTGTGGGAGGAACACCCTGGCTACAATCCAGTTAAGCACTTTGTTGTGTCAGATTTGAGAGAACAGTTGGAGAACCCTGCTGAATCAAGGTCTTGGCATTTCCCACCAGCCGCTTGTTTCTCTCTCCTGCTGGCCTTCAAACACGTACACACGCTCCTACCTTCCAAGAATTTCCCATTTTAGTTTTTATTCTAGAAACAACACCTCTTGGCTACAAAAGCAGCCGATTCTGCTGCCACGAAAAAGCAACCCCAAGAGGCAGGTCCTGCATTAGACGAGCACCAGGCAGCTCTCAAGAGCTCACAAAAGGCCTTTTAATTAATATGCCTACTTGCTTTGCTCAGTTAACACCAGCAAGGAAGCCCTTCACACACTGCCTTCAGCTCTGGTCACTGTGGGCTGAACACTTAAAAAATCATTTTACATTAATAAACACTTCCTATATGAATGCTGTATACTTCCTACATACATGCTCTACACAGAAAGCTCAGTAAAAAAAAAAATAAATAAAAAGGATGCAATTTCCCCAGAGAGAAAAATTCAGAGATAAAATTGGAGCAATGATTTATATCTGCCCAGAGCAGCAGAGCAGCAATCCCAGCCCTTGGTGACCTCTGTGCAAACACACCAAGCCAATTACACAGTGACAGAAGATTTTCCCCTCCTGGAGCAGCAGCTTCTTGTTGCTCAGAGTGAGAAACATCAGAAGGCAGTGCAACAAGTGAGTGTGTGTTACTGAGCAGGCTGGGGACAACCAGCCTCGAGGTTTAATCAAGATTTGGATCCAATTGTGTGAGGGGTTTTGTAAACATTGATCTTATTGAGTTGTTACATCTGGAGGATGTAATTCCCAACGACCTGCTCGTTTAACCTATGGAAATCACCACGGGGCAACTCAGCTAAGTCCTCCCACTCCATCCTCTCTTGTTTGCCAGGGTCTTTATTAGCAGATGAGTGCTAATCCACCTCATCCTTCAGCATCCTACACTTGGGACATGCCCAGCAGCACTTCCATGTCCTTTGGCAAGATAGAACTAACAAGGAAAACACAAACTTTTAAAGCCACCAGTCATAGCTGACAGCTGACAGAAGAAATGCTCTCATCTTCCTAGAGTGACAGAATAATTTAGGTTAGAAAATACCTTTCAGATCCATTAGTCCAACTACTAAGTACTGCCAAGACCACCACTAACCCATGTCCCCAAGTGCCACATCCACACATCTTTGAATACCTCCAGGATTGGTGACTCAACCTTGTCCCTGGGTAGCCTTCTCCAATTCTTGAAAAAAACCTTTCAGTGAGGAAATTTTTCCTAATATCAAATTTAAACCCCCCTGGTGCAAACTGAGGCAGTTTCCTCTTGTCCTGTCACCTGCTGCTTGGGAAGAGTGGGCAGGACATGGTGATGTGCAGCCTCCCCGTGCCCTTGTTCTGCCCAGGACATCCCAGTTCCAGCTTCTTGCTGAGCCACATCATCACTGCTCTGGTTATAAGGATTATTTTTCTGCTGGACATCACAGAGCCCCTTTCCTTCACCCTGTTTCTTTAGAAAGAAAACCAAACAACAGGGGCTGAGAGCTGGGAATTTGTGACTTCACAGCCATTCTTTTCTGCTCCAGGAAAAAAAAAAATTAGGAACAGTATGATGAGGAGCATGTAAGAGGTGAGTTTAGGTCTGGACTTCAACCATCACAGGCTCACTATCCCTGTTTACTGCAGGATATTGCTAAGAGTAGCTAAACCCCAGATGACTCCAGCAGGAGAAAGAAATACAGCAGCAGGCACTTCAGGAGATCCAAATTCAGCTCATCCTACCAGTGCCCACAAGAACACTGTAATTCCAGATCCCATCTGCTCCCCAAAAGGGGAAGTTACCCCTCCTCCTGACACGTTTACAATGGGGAAACCACCTCAACTCCCCAGCTGGTGCTTTGAGTCCTCCCCAATCTGCTCCACCTATGCTGTGCACTCCATCATCTGCTTGGAACTGAGATGGGAGCATCCTTTTTTTTAACACCCCAAACAAATGCACCAGCTTAATGATTATACTTTGGGCTTTTTGGGGGGTTTTGCCTATTTTCGTCTTTGTCTGAAGCATTCAACCATGGGACAAAATGATTTCTGCCTGCACTGAGAGAGGAAATGCTCCTGACTGTTTAGGTGAGATTAATTTCAGGATTGTGGCCAGGCTGAGGAAATTGGTGGCAGAAATCCTTCATAGCTGGATAATGAGGTTGAGGCTTTATGAGTAATTCTTCTGAGTTATGCGCCCAGCACCTTGGGTGTGGGTGACACATTCCTTCCTCTCCTCCCTTTTTGAATGGGAAATGTCATCCAAGCACACAAACACAATATTTATTTAAAAAAAAATAAAAATAGCAACACCACAATTCATGAGGTGGAGGCACAGATTGCATCTCACTTGTAAAATGTCCAATCAACTGCTATCTAGAGGAATTTCCTGGCTGGGTTCTCCAGGAACGTCCTCAAATTCCATCACAACCACAATGTACCCAAAATCCCCAAAATCTAAAGAGCCTCTGGGGTGGAAACCAGGACAGTACCAAGCTAAATCAACAAAAACACTCCCCTGAACACCTCTGCTGTACCAATGCTTTAGATATGGAGAGATGAATCCAGGCTTCCTCACTCTCTGCTGCTGAGCCACCTAGCATCCATACCCATGGTCCCGCACACGCTGTCCATGCTGATGCCACATTCCTCCTCCCAGCCCAAATTGGCATCACTGGATTGCAACCAGCTCCTCCTTTTTGAGCAAGCAAAGGCTTTCACAAGGAGGTTACCTGAAGTTTTAATGCTGCCAGAGTTCAGCTGCAAGGAAACTGGAGAGGAGAAAGAGCAGCCTTTTAGTGGAGATGCCTCTGCTCCAGCAGAAGCCATCACCTTTCATTACTCAGCTGCCTTTTTGGGAATTCTCCACGCCTTCCCCTCTGCCATGCCCAGGCACTAGACATGGAGATAGCTAATGACAGTTCCTGGTGGCATGACATCCACCCTGCTTCTCCTGGAGGATAAATGAGCAGATGGGACCAGCGGAAGATGGCTGAACTGGAGAGCTGGACAACTGGAGTCCTTCCAATCCAGTAACTCCAGCCCAAAAGACTGAGGATGCAAAGATCCTTCGGGGTCAGAACATTTCTCCTAGGGATAGGAAGAGGTCAAGGAACACATGCAGGTGGTTACTGACAGGCTGTACAGACTAACTCATGTCTGCGTGGTTTGTTTTATTGTTCCCCAAATTCCTGCTTTGCTTGCTTATTCCCCAGCCAATCCACTGCACTATTCCAGCAAAATAAGCACAATCCTGAAAAGTTTGGAAATTAATATGATGGGCTTGCGAGCATCTTCCATCATGCAGAACTAAAATTAAAATGTACACCCGCCCTCGCCTCACTCCCTGAAATCCATCAGGCAGAAACTTCCCTGTGTCACGTCAAGAGACTCCGACAGCTGAAGGAGCTAATGGGAAACTGCACTTCCAGCTGCTCCCAGGCTTCAGAGCAGGGCTCCAGCCCCAACACCACGTCTGTTCCAGCAGACCAGCCCCTGCCTGAGACAAACAAGTTTCCTCCAATTCAAATGGATATGAGATAAACAGAAGAATAGTGGTTTCCAGACATTTTGGAGAAGGAAAAGGCAGCCACATGGTTTTCTCCGGAAAAAATTGCTGAAGAGCTCATGCATGTTCTGGCTGTGCCATCACACTGACATGAGAGAAGTAAAAAATAGAAACCAGAAGAAAACTGATTCAATATCTGCAAAAACCTCAGGGGACAGGTGGGAGCAAACACAAAGTTCAGGGGCAGCAACACAATGACACCTCACGAGGCTGGGCATCCCTAAGGAGAAAAAGCTCCTGAGAATCACAGAATGGCTTTGGCTGCAATGGGAGCTTAAAGATCATCTCGTTCCAAGCCCCTGCATGGGCAGGGACACCAGACCAGGTTGCTTCAAGCCTCATCCAACCTGGCCTTGAACATTTCCAGGGATGGGGCAGCCACAGCTTCCCTGGGCAACCTGTGCCAGGGCCTCAGAACCCTCACAGGGAAGAATTTCTTCTCAAGATCTTATATAAACATGCCCTCCTTTCAGTCTGAAGCCATTCCCTCTTGTTATACCCCTCCATGCCATTGTCCAAAGTCCCTCTTCAGCTCTCTTGAAACCCCTTTAGGCAACTGGAAGGGGCTCTCAGCTTTCCCTGGAGCCTTCTTGTCTCCAGGCTGAACAACCCCAACTCTCTCAGCCTGTCTCCATAGCTCCAGCCCTGTGATCAGCTTAGTGGCCCTCCACCTGAACCACCTGGGCAAACATCTCCACCCTCAATGCAATATCAACAGAAAGGTTTGGGACAAAGATGTAACACTGCACTACCAGACCAGGGCAAACCTGATAGCTGAGCTACAGCTTGTATAAGGACTCTGCAACTCCAGCTCAGATGAGCAGTTCTATCAGAGGGAACACTGGAACAGACACTGACTCACACCCCTGAAATCATTGTGAAAACCCTATTCAGCAGCAAGGCACAAGTATGGCAAGACAAGACATTCAAGGTCTTGCTGCAAACCCTGACTGATATTCTTTTTGCTCATGCACGTGGCTGATAGTTCCTTCACGGCTCATCACACCATCAGGACCACAGCAAGAAAACTGACACCCTCTCAGACACCTTTTGGGACAGCAAACACAGCTGCCTGCACTTGATGGCTATTTTGGGTTTGAAATTGAGATGCAAATTGCTGCCAAAACAACCACCACGGGTGAGCTGTTGCTTTTTCTCTTGAAATGAAGAGACATTTTCCATTTCTTCCCTCCCATTCCTTTACTGATTTTACCATATTTCTTAGAGAAGGAAACAGCAACTGCATGACTCAGAGGGAGTATCATCTTCTACCCATCACAGAAATGCTCATGTGCACAAAAGGAGCTGGGTGACACACGGTCTTTTGTCCCAGGCCATGGGTATCAGACTGGCAGAGCTCTGTAATGTGCCCAGGAGAAAACACAGGCAAAAGAAGAAGAGCAGAACCAAGAGTCAGAGGCTAAATTTGCAGGCCCGTGACAAATAAAAAGAGGTTTCCTCCAAGGAGCCACCAAGCCAAACATGAAAGTCCTCATCCCATGTGCAGAGGAGGTCACAAGAGGAGAAATCTACAACTTTCTGCATGGAAGAGGCTGTGTGGGATCAGGTCAGGATGATCAATGTGGTCAAGGGATAAAAACCATGCCCAGGAGCAAAGTGAAAGCAACAGCCCTCAGCGATACCCACAGTATCTCATTACTATGCTGACTCGCCTTCTGCACATGCTTTAACATTTTGGAACACAGCTCCAGAAAACATTGTGATTGACTGGAATGTATTTTCCATTGTCTCCACTTTTACTGCATTTTTATTGTTGTGCCCAAATATCCAATTGTTGAAAAGAGGGAGGGAGGGGTTGGTAGGGCACATGAAGAAGCACCAGGAGAAAATGGTTCCTTTGAGGCAGGAAGAGAGGTCTGAAAACAGCCTCTTGCACTGCAACAAGTCTTACCATAGGAACAAGAATGTGATCCCCTGCAAAACTGCAAAATTCACTTGATGGTGTGCAGATATTTACAGCCCCCAGGGCTGTTTTCACAGCTATGATTCCTCCTTATCCCTAATACAGCTGACAGCAACACGTGTAGGATCTGGAGATTCAGTGCAGGGGAAGACAACTCACAAAGGCATCAAGGCATCAGTGCCTTTCAGCAGGGCCTTCAGAGTCAGTTATCTGAGGCTTTAGACTTCACTGGCGGCATTTATGAGTTTAAAAATGCATATAAGGCTTCAACATCCTCTCCCAGCCGCTCTCTTTAGGATGCAAATGCAGTTTAATGCAATTATGCAGGACAGAAAGCCCAGACATTCTACAGGATCAACTGCATTCCAGTTGTCAGGGAAAATAAAGAGACACCAGCTCAACAGGCAGGCTGGACAAAAGCCTGTTGTCATCTCTGCATGATTTTCAGATCAGCACAGGACTGTGCAAGGAGGAAGAGCCCTTTTCTAAAAGGCATCAAGCCCTGCTACAGCTCTACATGGGGGAAAAAAATTGCCAAAAAATAATCAAGTAATCCTATATTTGTTAGCAAGAAAATACAAATTAAGAAGTACAGATACACTCCATTAGAAAAAATCTCATCTTTAAAACTGGGAGAAAACAAAACTCCAAGAAAGTTGCCAGGGCACATTGCTCCATTTAGGGATGTAAATAAAGCAGGGAAGGAGTAAATGAAGGAAGGCAAGTTTAGACTGGGTGTTAGGGAAGAAATTCTTTACTATACAGGTGGTGAGGCCCTGGCTTTGGTTGCTCAGAAAAGTTGTGGATTCACCATCCCTGGAGATTGAAGACCAGGTTGGATGGGGCTTGAAGCAACCTGGTCCAGTGAAAGGCATCCCTGCCCATGGCAGTAGCGTCAGAATAAGATGATCCTTAAGGTCCCTTCCAACCCAAACCATTCCATGATTCTGTGATTCTCTGTGTTATCTGAAATTCCCAACATCAGGACAGAAAAGAGAGAGGAGAGAGAAAAGGAGAAAGCTCTCAGTGTGAGGCTTCTGGAAGCCCAAGGCATTTATTTCCATTGCTCAGGTTTCAGAACCGAGAAGCTGACAAAGTGTCTGGAGGTACCTTGAAACATTTCCCATCATGACTGCTCTTTGCAAAGGAGAAGCAGCTTGAAATTGGCAGGAAGTAGGTATTTCTACATAATTTGTCATCTTTCACAGAAAAATCAATCATCCCTAATTCTAGGTATTTCCTTTTTTTCTATCAAAAGACGTAAATAAAGCATTTCTGTTATTGCAGATTGCAATTAAAAAAAAATTTAAAAAAAATTTAAAAAAAACAGATTTATTAATTAAATCTTCTGGAGCATCTCATCTATGAAGACAGAATGAGAGAGTTCATGTTGTCCAGCCTGGAGAAGAGAAGGATCCAGGCACACCTTAGAGCACCCTTTCAGTCCTAGAGGAGCTCCAAGAGAGCTGGAGAGAGACTCTGGACAAGGACCTGGGGTGACAGGACAAGGGGCAATGGCTTTCAGCTAAAAGCAGAAGGATTTGGATTAGATATTGGGAAGAAATTCTTTACCATGAGGATGCTGAGGCCCTGGCACAGGTTGCCCAGAGAAGTTGTGGCTGCCTTATCCCTGGAAGTGTCCAAGGCCCCATTGGACATGGCTTGGAGCAACCTGGTCTAGTGGAAGGTGTCCCTGCCCTGCCCTGTCCTGTCCCTTCCAAACCAAACCATTCTGTGACTCTGTTAATGATTTTTGGATCTAATCCTGAACTCCCCAGTGACTCTAGAGGACCTTCAGGTGGCAACAGAAACACTGACAATACATTTCTAGGAGAAATTAGAGAGATCTTAACTTGTGCTTCTCTTTCTAAACAACGAGGATCAGGAGGCTCTCAGAAATCATCAGTTTGGCTGCTCTATCACTGCAAGAAGAAGTGAGATGGAAAACCACCTGAGGACAGGTACAAGGTGCCAGGTGCTGTGTTTGCACACCTGACATGCTGAAGGTGCTTGGGCCACTCCCACATCCCTGTGCCTCCATCTCCCACCCTAAATCTTGCACCATACCACTGACCTTTGGGAAGTGCTTTGAGACTTCTGGGTCTGTTACACAAACTCAGGTGTTACCACCTCGAGTCCAGGTAATCCGACACAAATCACTGCAGAGAAATAATGGTGTGGCCTCTCTGAAAATAGACAGAAATCCCCACCAAAAACATCTAAGTCGTCATGATAGAAAAATAAATCTGGGCAGATTGTTGCTCGCATTGTGTGAATCATCATGTTGTTATAGCAACTTCATATCTGCACCCAATCTGAAAACCAAGCACAGCTGAAATAATGTAACAGCATTAAGTTAAAATGATATATAACAAGACAAAAATGGATCGGCTCGATCTCCGAGGAGCACCCACACTTCTTTCTCACCCTCTTCCCTCCCTTTGAAAACATTGCTTTGCTGTATTTAAACAATAAAATTTAAAAAAAAAAAAAAACCACCAGACTTGGAGCTCATGAAGAAGAGGAGCACTAATGGGCTTTTGAATTCAAGGAGAATCTCCAAAATGAAAAATCATAGAATCATGGAATCACAGAATCATTTAGGTTGGAAAGGACCTTAAAGATCATTTTGCTCCAACGCCTCTGCCATGAGAAGGGACATTTTTCACCACCTTTAAATAAAAACAAGTGCAATTGCTAATTATAACCACCAGACCCAGCCAACTGCCCCTATTATTCCCATGTACTCCAAAATTCATGAATTGAATGAATTACATAAATTTTATAAATTTTTTATCTTTTTAATTTTTTTTTTTTTAATTCATGCAGTGCAGGAATTATATAAATATATGTGCACACTGTGTCCTGCTCTGTTCAGGAGTCCTGAGCAGAGATTCCAGCCTGACCACAACATGTAGAAGCAAGAAAAGGGATGCAGAAGTTCTAGTTTTCAAACTGCAGGTCTGTATGGTTATGTTATTGCTGGAGAAAAAATGAAAAGCGTCACCAAGGTTCTTTCCATCGGAACAGCAAAGGAAGAAAGGTAAATAAACAGAATTGTTTCAGGGACTTGGCAGGAAAGTACAGCTCCTCTGCAAGGCAAAGGGAGCCCACCAACCTCCAAAACACTGCAGGTGCCTTGAAAGACAGCACTGTGCTCCAATTAGTGCCAAGAATGACCAGAAAGCACCACGGGGCACTGAACTGCTCCTCTCCCCATGCAATGCTGCCAGCAACAAGGTTTGAAGGAGAAAGAAGGGAAATGGAAAAGGAAGAAGCTCGGGAGATTTGCAAATTTTGCTCTTGATGTTTCAAGCAAATTAAGACCAAATAAACCCCAAAATAGAAAAAGCAACCCACAAACCCACAGCTCTAGTCCCAACAAAGGCCTATTAGTCTTAACAACAGCACAAAAATGACTCAATTAATTAAAAGCAAATAAAAAGAAGCAGCCTAACTTATTCTTTCAGAGTTCAAGACAGCAAAAGCACCAGTCTGCCCCAGACAGAACTGTATTTTTTCTTTTCTTCTTTTTCTTAAATGCATTTATTCATTAAGGCTTCCTCGTAGGCTGTGTAATGAGTCACTGCTTGCTTCTCTATGAAGTGCAAAGGGATGGAGAGGAATAGGATTTAAATGGAGGATGGAGACACTCACAAAGCCTGTTAGAAAAGCTTGAAAAGCTTTTGAAGGAATCACAGATAAAGTGAGGCAACTCCTCACACGGACCCCAAACCCTCTTCTCTACCACCAGACCTTTCCCAGGGTCGAAGCCTGACTGTCTCCTCGCTTACAGCCAGCACAGAAAACCACCCCCTCTCCTCCACGGAGCTTTCTTCCTCCCCAGAAGAGCTTGGGATGAGAAATCCAGAGCTCAAGCAGGAAGCAGGAGCAGTGCTGCTCCTCCCATGGACGCGGTGGCCCGCAAGTGTGGATGTGGCTATCTCTGCACCAGGGAAATATGAGCAGGGGGGGGATCACATCAGCTGGTATCATCAACAGCACCAGGATTTTTATGGCTTTTACCCTGGCAGCCAGAGAAGCCCCAGCAGCCTCCAGCTCAGAGTGAGCCACACATGTCCAACTATTCCACAGTTGTTTTTCCAAGAATCGCAGAAACACAGAAGGGTTTCTGTTGGAAGGGACCTTAAAGATCATCTGGTTCCAACTCTCTTGTCATGGGCAGGACACCTTTCACTAGAGCGGGTTGCTCCAAGCCCCACCCAACCTGGATTTCCAGTGGGGAGGAAGAGTCTGTCCAATCCATCAGATGAGTAACACCAAGCTCAGTGAAGACAAACTCTCCCGTCATCAGCCTTATCTCAGACTAGATCTGGAATATGCTGATTTGGTCCCCCAATTACTGTCAGGAGTTTCCCCAGACTCTCCAGGTCCTTTGCGTCCTCCCACCACAAGTTTTGAGGAAGCAAAGCCAGCATGGAGATGTGACACAAGTCTGCAAAGTGGCTGAACAACACGAAGGGCACACGTGTCACTGCAATAAATACAAATCTCAAGAAAAGCACAACCTGAGCCCAAACCCACTGCTGTCCAGCAAGGACTCCCATCTTGTCCATGTGTAGAAGTAGAAAAAACGTGAAATAGATACTAGGACAAAATAAATATTAGGGAAGAAATTCTAAGAAATTCCTCCCTGTGAGGGTGGTGAGGCCCTGGCAGTGCTTGCCCAGAGAAGCTGTGGCTGCCCCATCCCTAAATGTGTCCAAACCAGGTTGGATGGGGCTTGGAGCAACCTGGGATAGTGGAAGGTGTCCCTGCCCATGGCAGCAGTTAGAATGAGGTGATCTTTAAGGTCCCTTCCAACCCAAATCATTCTCTGATTCTATTTTTCTGTGAATATTGCTCTGGTGACACCCACGATCATGTGCAATTCCCCATGGTAGAGATCTTCTGCCTTCCCTAGAGTGGTGTCTCTCACTTCTCTAACATTTATTCTATCTGAGAAAAAGAAAAATTAAACCAGAAAAAAAAAATAAACAAAAGCCAAACTTGAAAGTGACAAAAAGCCCCCACAGAATCCAAAATAAATTTAAGAACCTCCTAAATACAGAATCTAGGGGAACTTTTTGTTGCCACCTAGACCCCTTCCAAAGGGTTCACATGCCAATCTAATAATAAAGCTGTCATATGGGGTGAAGTGATTTTAGCTTTCAAGCTGAAGGTTGCTATGGGAGGCTGTTCCCAGCAGCAGCGCTGCACAGCATTTGTAAAAGCCCTTTCCAGCATCAGACTTTTGATTTTTGAGTAGGAAAAAATTCACTACTTTTGTTTTTAAGAAGTCCCATAAAAAGCAGCAGTGCTGGAGAAAAATGTAGAGAAAAGAAGTGAAATAAAAAATGGGGCTGTAATTCAGATGCCTGTAGAAATGTGGATGCACTAAAATCCCAAAGCTAAAGCACCAGGAAAACCTAATTTTTTTCAAATCGGTGCACATCAGCTGAGTTGCTGCATTTGCCAACACCAGGTTTGCTGGGATGTGGCGGAAGTTAAAGACAATCAGATGATCCCAGGTGCTGTATGAACGAGGTGCAGAAATGGGAACAGTTATCGCAGTGCCTCTGCTGAGGGCTTCTCCTGTGCACTGAGATCTTGACTCAGATAAAAATGAGGCATCACTTCACAACAGGTTGAGGAAGTTTACCCAGCTTTTTAGTAATAAAAAAAAAAAAAATAATATATACAGGGATTTGTGCAAGGAATGAAATATTATGTGTGTGTATATATATACACACACACACAGAGTTATGTAAAGCTGGTCAAACACAAATGACTCTCTTAAAACTAACAAACAAGTAAATACAGAAGATATTTTCCACAGCAATCTGTAAGATTTAGGAGACTGTTACAACCTGCAGGATTTACAGAGGAAACACAGTAAGAAGGAGGATTTAACACAAGGATAGAGCCCTGAAGCAGCAGGAGGAGATGCAGTCGCTTTTTACCTTTACACAATGAGGTGAAGACTCTGAGTTATAAAAGGCTTTCAATTCATGTTGCCAAAGTCTCCAGTCATTAAGAACCTTAAATCCTTGCAGGTTAAGTAGAGTTGGTAGATGAGATCTGTGGATGGGGATGAATATCTAGAGAGCAAACACATCCCAACTGTAGATGTGAGAGCACAGGAGAGCACACAGCCAGCTCCCTGCCCATACCCAGGATATGGAGAATGGTGACGATCAAGATCATTCAGTTCCAATCCCTGCCATGGGCAGGGACACCTTCCACTATCCCAGGTTGCTCCAAGCCCCGTCCAACCTGGCCTTGGACACTGCCAGGGATGGGGCAGCCACAGCTTCTCTGGGAAACCTGTGCCAGGGCCTCACCACCCTCACCAGGAAGAATTTCTTCCCGATATCCCATCTAAGTCTGCCCTCTGTCAGTTTAAAGCCATTCCCTCTTGCCCTGTCACTCTATCCCTTGTCCAAAGTCCCTCTCCAGCTCTCTTGGAGCCCCTTTAGGCTCTGGAATGGACTCTAAGGTCTCCCTGGAGCTTTCTTTTCTCCAGGCTGAATTCAATTATTTTTTGCCTCAAGTCTTCAGTGGGAAGTGCTACAGTGACACCACTGAGATGTTCCTTCTTCATCAAGAGCCAGGAGGCAAGAAACCCTATAGACAGATTCCAAGCAGAAATTTCTGTGATGTCAAAGGTTTCGGACCCAATGTAAACTCTGATGGAAGCTACACACAGGTGAAATCTTAAAACAAAAGAAGAAAAACTGATTTGAGTCTAATGTTCAGATAAGCAACTGAGATGCTGCAGCAGAGAGATTTCCCAAGCACAGATCCAGCTTGGGCCCTGCACCCCATTGATTTCACAGTTTCTGTGTCTGAGACAAAATATCAACAAGGAACGGAGAATCTTTTGTGAACAAAAGCTTTTACCAGAACATACAAATAACCCAAACAGAACCCCTGACCAACAAGTCAGAATTTGTTTAAATGTCCAAACTCCAAACATCAGAAGCCCATGGTACCAAAACAAGAGCCATCACTGAGATGCACTGACTGCAGTGGCACTTCCAGGCACACATCATTCAATTAAAGTTATTACATTAATTTTGGTTTTTTGCTCAAACAGGACCAAATTATTGCAGAAGACCTCACTATCAGCCCAAGGCTTTGAAACGCAGCCAGCCCACCACCACCCACCCACCCTCCACATCCCCAAAACGCCTCCTTCCCCAGCACTCTGCTAATAAACTCAGGGATGTCCTTCCCAGAGGTCTCAACGCCTTGTCAGCAGAAATTCAAATCAATCCAGCCCTGGAAGCAGCTGCAGCAAATAGCTCAATCACGTTCATCATTTTAACTTATCCTATTTATGAATCAGGTCAAGCTTGAAATCTCCATTTACATTATCAGCCTTCATGATATTAAGATAATCATGCAGAGGACTGATCAAAGGTTCCTCGTAACTTTGGAGTGCAGGAATTACCATACAATAACACTTTATCTACTCCACTGTCCTTTGTGACTGTCAAGAATACTTTCTTCCCTAGAAAATAGGACAAGGAACAACATGCTGAACAAGAAGGCGCTGCCAATACTAAATCTAAGAGTAACAGGACAGTGGGTACTATACACGCATCTCAAAAAAAACCACGAAGATCACCATTTTTTAAAACAGAACAGGTTGGGCAGGGCTTTGAGTAACCTGGTCCTGCCCCTGCCCATGACAGGGGGTTGGAACTGGATGGTCTTGAAGGTCCCTTCCAACCCAAACCATTCTGGGATCCCAATATCTGCTGAAAGTCTCTGAGAAAAACAGAGATCTTCAAGCTGCCTTGAATTACCTTTATTTTACCTCGCCTGTATGAAAGGACACTTTGATTTTTCCAGACTAATACTGAAAATCACCTGAAATGGTTCTCTAAGGGGCCTCAATTTCTCTCAGCCCTGCTTTGATGGGAAGATGAATCCTGCAGCCTCCTGACACCCAGAAATACTCTGCCAATGCTCTTAAAGCCCATTCTCTGTTGTCCCTCCTGCAGCTGCAGCACCTGCACAGCATCACCAGGTCACTGCTGCAGATCTGACAACAACCACCAAAACATAAGAAAAAAGCAATTCCCATCTTCTCAAGGAACTTTCATTCTGCTGTTCACCTCGAACTCGCTGTTTTTCTCCCTACAACAAATAAAATGTAGTATCATTCTGCTATTTTTGTGAAGAGATGTTTTATCCAGAGTTTGGGCAAAGGGAAACAATCTCTAACCTGATTTTAAGATTATTTAAAGAGGGTAAAAAAAATAGAAGGACATACACTTGTAAAATAGTCTTATGTGGGGAAAAAATACAGGAATACTTTGTTGGAAGTGCTTCACTTCTGATACCAGCTATTAAGAATGTAGATATAATCCTTTATTTATCTCATTTGCAGCAAGAAAACTCTACACACAGAGAAAGAAAAATCACATGGGATATAATCCAACAACAAGCTCCCCCATTAACTCGAGAACGATGTTCTATTGAATATTTCAAGCGTGATTACACTGTAACAAAATGGCACCATGCCACCAAGTCCTGTAAATTATTTTCTCTCAATACTTCCCTTCCTTGCAAAGATACCAGGAGGCTGGATAAAAAAAAGTTCTCCTGGATCAAAATAAAAGGCACAGAAGAAACAAGGAGGATCCTTCAAGTGACCATCCCAACGTTTGTCCCAAAGTGGAAAGATGACCTTAGCAGTTGGTGTTGCACCTTCTAGGCAGGATCTGGGCTGGGAACTATTGTCCCAAGGGGTTATTTTCTGCAAAGGAATTAAATACACAGGATGTAAAATGATGGCAACCTGCTCCAAGTCACAATTTTGTACGCAGTTAATGTTTCTGCTTCAATTTTAGGGCTTCCAGTGGTAGAAAAATTTCACCTTAGTTTCTCTAATGTGGAAAAACACCACAAACTGCAAAGATGAAAGCTCAGAACAGCTCCCTGGGTGATGCATGAGCTCAGAGGGATCCCAGGTCCAGTGAGCTTTGACTGGGAATCATGGCTGTCTTTTTTCCAGTCATGACTTAAGGAGGCAGCAAACACAAACAGAATCACAAATATTGCCAAGTCCAGGTAGCGAGGCTGTAACACAGCTAATTAAATACATTGTCAAAGATTTTCCGATCATTCAAAGGATTGGGATGTGCAAGAAGAGGCTTTCGGGGGTATGAACAGCAGCCAGAGTGCTGAGTGAGCACATCTGAAAGCGGTAAACACTAACATGGATTCACTTTAAATTCCCTGAACGTGTTAGGGAACAGAGAAGGGAGAAAAAGCCAAGTTCACCCACATAACTGAAGTGTTATGTCTACAAATCCAGCTCTACAGCCAAGGAAGAGAGACCAGAGCCTCCCCCCAAAGGTGCTCCACTGACCATGGAAGGCGTCACAGGTCTCCAGGAACTTCAAGTCCCTTGGGACTGGTGTCATCACTACCTGAGCCTGAACATAGAAACGAACACAACCAGGATAAGCAACCTGGTCTAGTGGAAGGTGACCCTGCCCATGGTGGGGGTTTGGAACTGGATCATCTTCAAGGTCTGTTCCAACCCAAACCATTCTGTGATTCTGTGATCATGGGGGACATCAGTTGATGGGCAAAGAAGGAGGATGACATGTCAAGTCCCTCCCAGAAGCTCATGGTCTCCAAAATGCCAACTCACTGCCTTCTTGAGCATGTAAGATGATTGTTCCTCTTATTCAGAAATTTTATCTCAATATGGCTTAGAATTATCTACAGTAGGCCCAATAAATGTAAAACAATGACGGAGAGGAAGTGTTGTAGCAGGCACACTCCTAACAGAAACTGAAGCCAATGAAAGGAACTGGATGTCATCACTGGCACCTCAAAAAGAAACTTTACCCAAGGCTAATCCTTTCAGGTGAGCAATGGCATGCATAGGAAAGAAGACAATAGTATAAAGACTATTATAAGGAAAAATATAATTATTATAGATCACTATAACATAAAATACACCACTCAGAGGGTGGGGAGGCCCTGGCACAGATTCCCCAGAGAAGCTGTGGCTGCCCCATCCCTGGAAGTGTTCAAGACCAGGTTGGATGGGGCTCAGAGCAACCTGGTCTAGTGGAAGATGCAGGGGTGTTGGAAATAAGTGATCTTTAGATCCCTTACAACCCAAACCACTGTAGAATTCTATGAAAATTATATGGTAAAAGTGGTGGTGCAGTGTCATTTGATTCTTAATCTTTTTAATAGCGAAGTAGCTCAGAAAATGTTGAGAGATGAAGACTTGAAACGCTTCTAGCCCCATGGAGACTGGGCAGAAGAAAGGAATCACACTGAAACAGTGAGTTTGATTTGGAAACTGGCACCAGATACAGCAGAAAAAGACTCAATAAGAAACAGTTTAGAGAAAAATCTCTCAGCTTCCTACTACATACTAGAAAAAAAACCCAGCAAATCTCCCTCAAGAAAAAAAACAAGTCAGGAAATAGTAAAGAGATGAGAAAATCTGTTGAATAACTGACCTATAGCACAGCCTTCGGAGGCCAAGAACTCCAGGATCCAAAGGCACAGGAAAGCACGTAACAAGACCAGCCAAAGTTGCCATAACTAAGTTGCAACATGAAATGCTGAAGCCAAGCCTTAACAATTTACCATCAGGAGAAACCCAGGGAGGAATCATCACCACATTTGCATACCAGGACATTGCTTGCTCTTCTTTTGAGCACGTTATTACTGATCACCATCCAAAAGAGAGATTCTTGAACTAAATGAAGCCTGTGGCTCTCTAGGCAATTCCTAGAGTACTTATAATTAAAGGCACCATTAAGCCTTCAGAGAAGCAGATGCCAATCCATGTCAAAAGTTACCCAGCTGAGCAGGGTCTAATTACACTGAATTCAAGAGATACATCACATCCCCAACAGATGTCGTTTCATAGGAAGCTTTTTCTATATCTCACAATCTTAAGATCGTTTGAGATGTTCTCCCTTTTCTTTAGACAAGAAAAGACCATCCAGAGTCATCTGCCTGCAAGCTTAAGATGGGGTAAGTGGCAAACAGAAGAAAAAGACACTGATACAGTGGGGAAGCCAATTTGGAAAAATACATTTTTTTAAGTTTGCATGGAGAAACAATTCCTTCCTTCCCATTTCACACTTTTTTTTGGTGGTAGGATGATATTTTGGGCTCCCTTTTTTTGCATGTTTATTCAGGGTCTGTACAGCCAAGCAACTGCACATTCTTGTGAACTAGTAAATGCTACAAGCCCAGTTCATCCATTCCCAAAAAAGAGTTTTTTGAATGATACAAAACAACAATTAAGAGCCACGAAAAGGGTTCTTGCACAGCCTGGTCCAGGCAGCAGAACAACCCAAACTACCTTTTGGATTAAGACACTGATCAAGTTTTATCCTCTGCATTTAAATGGGAAAAGAGAGTCCAAATCAACTCAGAAGCAACCATCATAGAAGATACTAAAAATATTACCATCTAAACACAGAAAGGTCAAAAAATAAATTCTTAACTGCCTTCTCAACATAACGCAGGAAGCACATCTATTCTTAAGCATTCACCAAGGCCAGTGATTTTGGGAAAAAGACAGATGGGAGGATATGTAGGAGAATATGTTCTCTGAATACTTCCACAAATAAGCCTATTTGACTTGACTACCAAAAGTCAAGAGAGATGCTGTGTCACAAGGGATGCAGAAGTCACAGGAGATGCATTTCTTGACATTCCCCTCCAGGAGTGAGATCTTCTTGAGCAGAGAGAGGAGTCTTTACTACTTGTTCCCATGGCACTGCCTCCAGACACTCATCCTGTAGTTTTCTTATAGGTTTAAACAAAATGGCCCCATGGCTCTGGAGTGTCAGATGTCACTTTTTCAGCCTTTCCCAGCAACATGGTGATGATCATCACAAAGACTGACAGTGATATGAGAATCATCAGTGGTCTGTACTGAACTCCCCTTTTGCTGGTCCCATTCTCCTGCCTTTTCAGCTGCTCCTGTAACTTGAAGCTGTTGGATAACTTCAACAAATTGGAGAAAAGAGAAAAATAAATTTTAGAAATCCTAAACTATAGTTATCAGCCTGAAAATCAAGGGGAATATTAGGGGTAGGAACACTTCTCCTATGAAGACAGGCTGAGAGAGCTGGGGTTGTTCAGCTTGGAGAAGAGAAGGCTCCAGGAGACCTCAGAGCCCCTCCCAGTACCTAAAAGGGGCCTACAGGAAGGGTGGAGAGGGACTTTTTGCGAGGGCATGGAGTGATAGGACACGGAGGAATTGCCTTAAACTGAAGGAGAGTGGGTTTAGATGGGACATTAGGAAGAAATTCTTCCCTGTGAGGGTGGGGAGGCCCTGGCACAGATTACCCAGAGAAGCTGTGGCTGCCCCATCCCTGGAAGTGTCCAAGGCCAGGTTGGATGGGGCTTGGAGCAACGTGGGATAGTGGAAGGTGTCCCTGCCCGTGGCAGGAGTTTGGAACTAAATGGTCTTTAAGGTCCCTTTCCAACCCAAATTATTCTGAGATTCTGTGATTCTATGAATCAAGGAAAGAAAGATAATTAGCACCAGGGTGGAGAAACAGACCAAACCACACTTGCAGCAATTACCCAGTGAGTGGATAATCTATGAGAAAACAAATGGGAAACCAACCAGGTTTATGGTTTCTCCATGGTGGTGGAGGTGGCAAGTAGACACAGAAAGTGGCAGGTGAAGTGCCAGGAGGTGAAAGGCACATCTGTGGAGAATGAGGCGCCTTCTACTTGCTCTTCAGCAGATGGAGTGTGGAGAGCAGATGGAGATATTCCTTCTCAGGATCATGTTTTAGCCATTTCTTTCGTGACATCCTGGCTGGTGTCCCCATCAAAAGCAAGGCCAATCTTGGTGGTGTAACCAAAAGTAATGGAGTCAACCACTAATGCTCCAGTTCTGAAGTCACTTTCATGTGGCAGCACAATGTTAAGGGTTGGACTTGATTCTATAATTCTGTAATTCTAAACCAGGCCATGAAGAGGGATGGAACACCTCTCCTATGAGAAAACACTGAGAAAATTTGGATTGTTCAGCCTGGAGAAGCAAAGGCTCCAGGGTGACCTTCATTGTGGCTTTTCAGTACATGAAAGGGGGAGGCTGTAAGAGAGCTGGAGAGGGACATATAGTGATAGGACAAGGGGGGATGGCTTCAAACTTAAGGAGAGCAGGTTTAGATTAGGTATTAGGAAGGAAAAATTCTTCTGTGAAGGTGGTGAGACCCTGGCCAGACTGGGAGGGCTTGGAGCAACCTGGTCTGGTGGAAGGTGTCCCTGCCCATGGCAGGGGGTTGAACGAGATGATTTTTAAGGTCCATTCCAACCCAAACCATTCCATGATTACATGATTCAGCAACTTAGGTTTCTCATATACATAATCTGACAAGCATCAGAGTATCAGTGTACTGCATCCCAAAAACCCCCTGTAAGAAGCAGATGTCCCACAACCAGAGGCCTGAAGACTCTGTTCTTGCTTCTCAAGTATCCTGTGCTCAGCCAGAAAATTACAGTTTGTTTCCAACATAAATCTGTTGTGCTCCAACAAATGAATCCACCCACATTACTCTCCCATTGTTGAAGAAACTGGGACCATAATTAACAGAAAAGTGTCCTTCAGTTCAACAGTGACCTGATTTTTGTCACTTTAATCCAAAAATTAGATCTGTATCATTCATTGCATGAATTTGCTTTTCTATTCTAAGGATTTCTCGCCATCTTGACTGCAAACAAAACACAGGGTCTTGTTTGCAGTCAAGTCAGAGCAAAACTAATGAATGCCAACACAGCTGGATCTCAACAGCCCTTCCGCTAAACTGCCGTGTAAAAATTAAGGGAGTGACAGAGATTACCAAGGAAAATCCAGCAACACACCTGTAGGTGTCCAATCAAAAGTCATTTCATGGAGAGGGAAACAATTCCAGGTGCAGAGGAAGCATGCAAAGGAAGGCACACATAGCAGAGTTTGCATTAGTGCAGCTGCCTTTATTGCAATGACCCTAATTGGCACTTCCAGATGCGAGGCAGGAAAATCTGATGATGGGAGCATCTTCGCCTGTAACCCTAGAAAATCTAGGCTGAAGGAGACAGAGCTCTATACAAGCCGTATGTGAAGAAAAAAATAAAAATTAAAAATCCCTTCTTCTTTATTTTCCACATATTGAGCTGGTTAAAGCAGTCCACGTTCTCCAGTTGCCACCAGCAGCATTTATTTATCATCATCCTCAATTATGAAAGCAAACTCCAAGTGATAATGCACGATCTCCCTGCAAAACCAAACTGAGATGGATGGAGGACGAGGGGTATAATTTAAGACAGTTTACATTGTTCACAGTACCAGGAACACTGCATTCAGGCTGCAGGAAAGGTCATTAGTAAATTGAAGGCAGCAGAAGATAACAGAAAAGTTTACAAACAACATTTCAACAGGAAAAAAATGAGCTTTTTTGGCCATTCAGGGAAAAGAGCAACCAGAGAGGAAGTTTGGATGTGCAAAAGCCTTCCTCACTCCAGGCAGAGGAGCGAGCTCATCTCCAGTGCTCATGATGGAGCACACAAGATCTGCATCATCTGCCATCAATAGTAGCACCCAGTGTGACGGGAACCTCCTCCTTGGCAAAGTCATCCATACCAACAGAACAGTTTGGAGTCATCTCCTGCCTCGCAGATGGCGCATTCCTGTTAGTGCAGAAGCCTGGGGAGCCAGGATCTCCCTGCAGCAGAGTGCACGGGATTGCTGCCCTGAGCTGGCTACGCTTCAGCTTTCAGCCTTTTTGTGAACACTACAGGAGATAAGCACTGAGACACAGGAGATAAGCAATGTAAAGAGTTCACTTCTTCCCTTCCAAACTGTCATCTGATGAAAACACAGTTTCTCAAGTAAAGGGGAGACTCTTTAAGTTGTTTTTTGGAAGAACACAATGGAAGTCTGCACTGACTGTAACCTGGTCTACTGGAAGGTTCCCCGCCCATGGCAGTGGGTTGGAATGGGATGGTCTTTGATGTCCCTTCCAGCCCAAACCACTCCATGATTCCGTGATTTGATGCCATCAACAGACAACTGACACACATTGGCTTCAGTGGGTTCTCCATGGTTCCAAATCCAGTTGGGAATTTTAAGGAGAAGAGTCTTTCTTGTGAGGAGAGAGGAGAGACTGCAGGAGCTGGGCCTGGTTAGTCTGGAGAAGAAAAGACTGAGAGGGGATCTCATCAATCCATACAAATATCTCCAAGGTAGGTGTCAAGAGGATGGTGCCAGGCTCTTTTTATGGTGCTCAGCAACAGGATAAGGTCAATGGCCATAAACTAAAACACAGTAAGTTCCACCCCAACACGAGGAAGAACTGCTTTCCATGGAGGGTGCCAGAGCACGGGAACAGCTGCCCCCACCCCAGGGAGGGAGCAGATTCTCCCTCTCTGGAGACATTCCAAACCCACCTGGATGTGTTCCTGCGTCACCTTCTCCAGGTGACCTTGCCTTGGCAGGGGGTTGGATTGGATGAACTCCAGAGGTCACTTCCAACCCTGAAGATTCTGTGATTCTGTGAATATATGAAGAAGCTCAATCAAACAGGCTGAATCTCACCCTACTTTCCTTTCTAAATTTGGACTATCCACATGGACACGCTTGCCTCAAAACACCTGAGAATGAGGTGGCTACACAGGTAGCCACCCTGACCTCACAGAGGTGCTACTTCTCATAATCGAGTTCCTGGACATTATCATCAGTTCCACTTCCAGGGGAGGAGAGGGCATACACCAAATATATGGAATGTTAGGTAATTCAGTTATTTTGGATCAGGAAGATTAAGGACAATGTCCTAAATGCCCAACTTTCAGAACATCTTGAAAAAAAAAGACACACGTCCCTTCTACTCTGTTGTCTGGTCAACACAAGGCTTAGCAGCGATAAAGCCACACATCTCTGTTCTGCAACACACTGAGAACTACAGAAATCCACAGTGAATCCCCACCCATGTCCCCTACAAAATGCTTCCCACCATGATAACCCCTGTTCCCCTCCTCCATATCCCCATATCTATCAGAACCTCTCCACGTCCTCCCTGTATCCATGGCCACTCCCTCCCTCTTCAGCTCCGAGTAGTATCCATGCCTCAATTTGTTCTCCAAAGCATCCACAGCTTTGGAAGCAGAAAACAATGGGTTATCTAGACCTGGACACATGCTAACTGATAGGCTGGATGATACCAAAACAACAGATAATCAGTGAATTTTCCTGATTTTTCCTTGCGGACACTGAGATATTAAGTCCTTACGTGCTTGGCGAACAGATACATTGATGGTTGGGTGGAGGAGAAAATCAGTGAACTTTAATTTTTTCTCTGATGTGATTAACTCCATCAACCTACTTAGTGGAAGAGGCAGAAAGACATCAACAGGAGAGAGCCTTAAAGGAAGTGAGAGATTTCAAACTATCAAAAAAAGAAAAAAAAAAAATTTCTGAAAACAACCCAGTGGTGCTCATCTGCTCTTACTTTCAGACCTGTGCCCCATATACTGTGCTTGTATTTAATTTTCTGGTTCACCAAGTAGAAAAATAACCCACTCCTGAGGCTTCCAGCTTTATTTACACACTTGGTTAGGACTGAGCTGAACACTCAAACCTGTCATTGAAAGTTTCAGGTGCTCCCAGCTCTGGTTTACACTCCATGAAGGCTTTGCTCTCCACATCACAGACAATCAGAGAATTAAGGTTGGAAAATACCTCCAAGATCATAGAGTCCAACTGTTAACCCAGCACCACCACCATGTTCACCACTAAAACAAATCCTCAAACGCCCTATCCACACATTTTTTGAACACTTCCGGGGATGGTGACTCCACCACTTCCCTGTGCAGCCTTTTCTAATGCTTGACAACCCTTGCAGTAAAGAAGCGTTTACTAAAATCCCATCTAAACCTCCCTTGGCTCAATTTGAGCCCATTTCTGCTCAACCTGTCACTTGACACCTGGGAGAAGAGACTGATCCCCACCTCACTACAACCTCTTTCCAGATAGTTGTAGAGAGTGATAAGGTCCCCCCTGAGCCTCCTTTTCTCCAGGAGAGAATGACACTGCCCAGAAGAAACCACCCTCCTTCCTACCATACCAGCCAAGGACCCACCATGTCCCAGTAGCTGAAACTCAGGCTCTTCAGCTGGGAATGCAGTAAGATTAATTTAACCCAAGAGAAAGCATAAGCTGCTTTGTAAGAGTGGAAACTGCATCTTGTCTATCCAAAATCTAAGCATTTTTAAAATTATTTTTTGGTAGGGTTTTGTTTGGAATGAATCAGACTCTGGTGTTGGCTTAGCACACCAAGGCCAAAATGTTGGACAGGGCTGAAATCCATTAATTCACTTACAAGAGAGTGGAGCCCTGACTTCTAGTGGCTTAAAACCATGCAAAAAAGCCTCTTTGGGCTGCAGCTCTGTGATGAATTAGCTCTGACAAGGAAGGTAACTCAAGACCTCCCCACAGCGCTCCCTCCCTGCCCCACACCACAACTGCCTCTCCACTCTCTTCCTGAGACAGGGACCAGAAGCTTGTGCTGTAAATCAGATCAACTAAACATTCAGTTAAAAATAACAGCCCAAACCTCCTCCATTGCAGGAGAGCCTTTTGGATCACAAATGATGAAAGCACTTTTCTAAAAAAAAGCAAGCTGAGTTGAGAGCGGTTTCTGAGAAGGTGACAAAATAAACAGCTCCGAGCCCAGCCAGCAGAACAAGGGCTGGGCTGCTCCAAGCATTGCTGGGACTCCAGAATAACCCTGGCAGTGGGAAAACAGGTCTCAATACCCCCAGTGAGTGGCTACCTAGGTCAAAGATGGTGCCTGGCTCCTATCCTGGTAATGCTGTAGGAGCAGGACATTCAGAGGACACCACCACCCTCTATTGTGAGCTATTCCTTGGGCATCTCCTTGCTCACTGGCTGTGTTACTCCTGCCTCATAGCTGGTAGACAGGGAGAAAAAGTTGGGATGCATCTTCTGGGGTCAAGAAACATCATCCTCGTGGTACCCACCAGCACTTGGCCTGTGGGGCTTGCTGAAACTGTGAGGGAAAAGAGAAGCAACATCCCTGAGGTTTCCTCCAACTATTTTTATGATGAATGCTGGGAAAGAGAAGAGGGAGTGGGGAGTAAGGTTTTTTTCCCCCTTTTTTAATGTAATCTAAGCACCCACTAAACAAACAACCAGCTGTCTTCATCCTGCAATCCAGATGGATGTCCCTCTGCAACAGGAGGATGCAGCACAGCATCTCGCCTCACATTTCCAATGCTGGGATTCAATACAGCGACTGCAGCTTTTCATGCCTTTTACAAACATCTAATTCACTCTGTATTAATCCCTCAGAGCAGCTACTCCTTCATTTTACCCTTGGAGACATCAAGCTAAAATATTCATCGGCTTGAACACAAAAACCTACAGCTCTAAGCAGTTGTTGAGGACAGAGGACGTGCTGTTACCCAGTTCTCTGATATATACAGTAGTATAACACCATCCTTGCAATAAAAGTACAGAATGAGCTTCTAAAGATGCCTTTTTACTAGATGTTTATAAGTGGATTTAGGTTTAATGACAAGCTCTTCTTGCTTATTTTCCACTTTTACTCATCCTTCTTTTTGGAGGGAGGGCGGCTGACAGGGGCTGTTCTTTCTCAAGCTCAATATTAAATAAAAGAGACCCAAAAATATATTGAAAATGCACTCTTAAGTCATGGCACAAGGCATATTTCAAATGAATGCAGCTGAAAACCTCCAAACTATCAAAAACCTATTTCAATAAGGGATTTTCACTTGCTGGAGACATTCGAGACATTGACACAACTTCCAAGTATTTGTAACTCAATTAAATTCACCAAATCTCCAGCACAGGAAGGTGAAATCTCCAGCACAGGAAGGTGACAACAACCCCATGGTCCACATTTCCTGTCTTCCCAGGCTACAGAGGGCTTCCCAAAGCTCTCTATTTTTGGGAGAGCTTTCAGGCAGTCTCTCAGCTGACTCTTGCAGGCCATGTCCAGATATCCCCAGAAATCTTTAGTATTGAAGGAGCAAACCATGGAAGCGTGCATTTACTCGTGTGTATTCCACATCTCAGCCACAACAAATCACAAACATGGAACAGGACCTGACACACACTATTTAATTTGACCTTAGACAACAACAGAGCCAAAGCAAGGTGACTCCAGCCCATAAATATTCCTGATTCCACCAGCATTGAAGATGTTCAGACCTCAAACCTTGAATGAAAATGAACAACAGCATCAAATCCCCGCAGTTGTTTTACCTTAAATAGACAGAAGGGAGGTGTTGACACTGAAGTGATGCTTTGCAGTTCAGGCAATCTGTGTTCAACTGCCAGGCTTGACTAAACTCTGGATGCAGTAGGAGAATTAAAGACAAGCCACAGTCCTCTCACCTCATCCAAAGCATCCTGAAGCTGCAAAATGCACAGGAAAGACTCCTGGTTGAATGGGATGTTACTGTGCTTCAGCACAGCACAGCAAGGAATGGACGTTCAAGTAGATTAAATTAAAATAGTCCAAAAAATCACAAACATAAAAATACACAACAATTGTAATCAAGGTGGCAAGAAACTGGCAATGTGCTCACCAGTGGAACCGTTTGGGAGTTACCCTGAACCAGTTCATACCATTGATCAAGGCATTTCTTTGCATCAGCCTGCTGCAGTAGGCAGATAAAACGTGCTGTGCTATCTACATAAAACGTGTTTAGATACATAAATCCTTGCAAAGTGTCTTTTTATTTTGAGGCAAAACCAGAAAGAATTATATGCTGCATTAAATATTTTCTTCTTTGTCCTCTTCTCAACCGTCTGCAAGATCAATTAAAGTGCTTTTGCATAAAACAGGCAGGGAGGAGCATGTTCCAAAAAATAAATAAATAACGACACCACTCTTTGCTTTCAATATGATGCCTGAAAAAAACAAGCATAATGACTTAAAGATTCCCACAGTGAAAAAGAAGAAAATGATGAAGGTTTAATCATACACTTACAAGGCAACAAAATAGATTTCTCAAGTCTTAATATCTCTTGTGAAATTTTAAGCACTCAGACACAAATATTAGTAACAAGCTGCAGCAAGCTGAGTCGTTTCTCCTGCCCTCGCACAGGAATATGTGAGAGTCCCTCCCTTGCGCTCACACACACATTTGCTGTTTCCATCACTTTTCTATTTGCAAAAATACCCAAATGAAACTATGAGCATTGAACACGTTACGGTTTAACACGTTCCTCGCCTGATGGAGGTCTCGCTGTCCTGGAGCTCAGCAACCTCTCTGTCCAGCTGCATTGCAACATCTGGAAGCACCAGCACAACTTCCCCACAGGCTGACCAGCAATGGGACTCCTGGCCACAGCCTCGGCATGGAGAGACAACACTCAGACCAACTGCTCTCCCAGTTACCAGCTGGAATGGGGAGCGGGGAAAACGGGGGAGAGATCACCCCACCAAAAAAAACTCAAGACCTACTTTCTTCTCCCTCAGAATGCCCTTTTATCATGTCTTCACACCACAGGGGAAGAACTGGTTCCATAAGAAAACCCCATCATTTTAGTTTCTAAGGAATTTTTTTTTCTTAAATGAGGGTGGAGAAACATTGGCACAGGTTGCTCAGAGAAGCTGTGGCTGCTCCATCCCTGGAAACGTTCAAGGTCAGGACGGGGCTTGGAGCAACATGATCTAGTGGGAGGTGTCCCTGCCCATGACAGGGGAATTGGAATCGGATGATCTTTAAGATCCCTCCCAACCCAAGCTATTCTATGATTCTATGACCCCATCTGGCCCCAAAGACTTGTGCTGGCCTAGGTGGCACAGCAGGTCACTAACCATTTCCCCTTGGATTATGGGGACTTCATTGTCCCTGTCCCTCCAGCTGTGGGAGTCATCCCACCACATTTCCCTCACAACAACTGTGCCATATTTTTCCAGCTGCAGAGTGGCTTCCAGCTTCTCCTGTCTGTCGCCCATGCCGTGGGCACTGGTGCAGATGCACTTCAGCTGGGCTATTGCTCCCACCACCTTTTTTGGGGAAGAAGCCCTAATTCCTACATGGCCATTCTCAGGCACTTCCATGGTTTCTAACACATCAGTAATCGTGGTGCCTTTGCTGCTGCAAGGATCTCCTGCTGCAGGTTCAGAGGCAGGTGTTAATCAAATGGATCTTCCCTGTTCTCCCTCATCATTCCCTGCAACTGGAATGGTAGTGGAGAACACTACTTGTGTTCCTGGTCCCTTAACCAATCAACCTCACACCAAAATACAAAAGAACTGAGAGGAGAGAGAAATCATTGCTCTACACAATTGAAATAGGAGCAAAATATCTTGCAATAATAAAATACATTTTAAAAAAACACACGAAAAAGAAAACCAAACACCCAAGAAATGAAAACAAAAGCTAAGAGGTGAATAATTCATCTAGGCAATGTGCAGTGCCCAGTATTCTACCTGAATTGCTTACATTGAAGGTTCATGGTTTAATCAGAACTGCTGGAACAAGAAAAACCAGAGTCATAAGTACAACATTTATCTTGAGTAAACGAAATAGGTTTCTGGGTAAGGCATTTTCATCTAAAATAGGAAAAAAAATAGGTTGCAGTTTGTGAAGTGACCAGCAAGGGGAGTTGGTGCCCAGAGCTTTGAGGGAACCATGCAGATGCAGTTTTGGGTGGAGAAAACTCAAATAAACAATTCTGGGGTACTGACATTGATAAAACATTGAAGACTGCCACAGGATCCTGGAGGATGATGGACAGAGAGCAGAAAATGCACTGAAAAAAGAGAGGGCTTGAGAGATACTAGAGTACAAAAATAATCATGTTTTGCTTGGAAATTGGAATTTCTGTCCCTGCAAGACTTAATGGAGAGCATGTAATGAAGAACTCTTAGAGGAAAAAGGCAAAGGACAAATGAGATCAAGTCAAGATGGAGCTTAGGATAAGAAAATAAGGGTTAATCTCAATGTACTTTTGCGTACAATATTCTGACAGTAACACAAAAAGACTTTGGCCAGTTCCTCTGGTGGCCTTGAGGAGACATCCAGGAGGGTACCAGATGTCTGGGAGAAGATGTCAGAGGACTAGGGCCAATCAGGCACCTTATCACTGAGCCCCAGAACCAGAAACAAACAGGGGAAAAAGCCATAAATAAAGACTATTAAAAAACACCTTGCAAGGAGTGGGATTTAATAATATTATACAGCATTTAAAGCAAAATGCCAGCAGTAGGAACTCATTAGGCTCTGTATGGGGAACAGCAGCAAAATCACTGCTGCAGCTCCAGCCATGCTGGGCTCGTCAACAGAAACGGGGCCACCCCGGGCTCCAGGGCCATGGGGAGGGGCACTCAGAGCTTTCATTCCTCTGCCCCATTAATCTCATTAACCTTGTATTTACTCTGTTGTTGGTAATTACTCAGAACGTTAATAGGCACAATTTATGCATATTATTTACTGAACGTTACAATCTCTTTAGCTCTGTGTACGAATCGGGGCTGGAGGATGCCAATGCTCCAAGTGCTACGGAAAACGGAGGTAGAGAAATTAAAAATATTTAAAAATTTAGAGAACATTTTTAGGACTCGTTTCAAATTACTTCAATAGCTTCAACTTCTTCTTGCAAGATAGCTGATCAATTCAGATAAATATATAAAACCTATCCATTTTACTAATTCCATAATAGCATTCTAACAAGAAAAAAACAGACACTAAACCAAAAACACCCAAGAAAAGACTTATTTCCTCCTATTAAGCTGGAGTCCATAAAGCAACTATTCCAGCCATGATACAAATTACCGTTAACGATATTCCAGGTGGGAAAAACAGATGCAGTTTAAGAAAACTGTTATTGCTTTTAAAGAACTCCATAGGTTTCCCAGACACAGTCTGTTACACCTTGAAAAATGGAACTTTCACTGACCATCTGTTCCTAGCAAAGAACTCCCAGCAACTCTGGCTTTGGCCAGAAAGCCCAACTCAAAGTCAACGTACCATGAGCAGGGGACATCCCAGAGCTTAATGACCAGCCAAGATCAGATGTCAGGGGGAGAATTTGGATGGAGATCACCCAATATTAACCAGTTAAAACAAGGAAACCACTGCAAGAGCAGAAGATGGCATCCAGAGGTGAACATCTGCAAGAACGAAGCCCACAACATTCTTACACCCCCACTCCAGAGCCTGCATCTACAACATGCATCACCTCCGATGAGCTGAAAGGATATGGAGAAAACTAACCAAAATCAAAGACAAAAAAAAAACTGAAATGAGAAGGATTATCAAGGAAAGAAAACAGCAAAAATTACCTCACCCACAATTTTATTCCGCTGTGTTGTGGAGCCGCTTGTTGGGAACTTAGTAGCAATAACCCAGTGGACCCAAGGCCCAGCTCAGCAGTATTGTTCCTGTTCAGATAAAAGAAAAAAAAAAACAAATCAGATGTGAAAAGCACAAACAGGCTTTTATCTGCTCTGTTTCCCTCAGTCTGAAGCTCAGGGATTCCCAAGACTGAGGTTTTAGCCATATCTTTAGATTCAACTGGGAGTTTTCACACCCTGTGAATTTGTTAAACATATCCATCTATTAGGCAAGCTTTGCTTTTGGCCTACACAATGTGTGTTGACAATGGAACATACACACAAAAAAGGAAACAAAAGAACACTTATTCCCTTTAATTTCAGGGTGCAAACATTAGGGGATGCCTAGTGAAGCACAGCAAGTAATTTTCATTTTCTGCAGTTTGTGATTTCACATCATTGTCATTTCCCCTGCTTAGTGATGTCCTATTTTATAGTCAGTATCAGCCAGTTAAACTGGATCTGGTTTTAGTACATTTTTACTACATTTTTACTACATCTCCTGCAAAAAGAAAGCCCGTGCAACTAAAGAGATTACTGAGAGAGAACCACACAACTGAGACAACCAAGTGGACCCAGCACTGGACTTTTGAATAATTTCAGGGATGGTGATTCCACCACTTTCCCAGGCACTCTGTTCCAATGCTTCACCACCCTTTCAGTGAGGAAATTTTTCTTATATCCAATCCAAACCTCTCCTGATGCAACTTGAGGCCACTTCATCTCATCAGGAACAGCCATCCATAAGGATTCAATGACTCAGACAACTCTGGAGACTGTAATGACATCATAAACTAATTTCCCACACACACGCTTTCACAACTGATCTCTTTTTTTTGGTCCAAATTTGGAAATTAATATTTCAGAAGGAATTTAAGACACTTTTAATGCAGTTTACTATGCTTTAATAAAAAAATAAAAGAGCAAATAAGAAAAAGAATGGTTTAGGAAACTCAGGTAGAGGCACTTACACACTGTGCAAAGTAAGGAAATAGAAATATTACACTTTTTACAGTAATTATTCCTCAAAGGAAGTGTTCTAATCAGAATGCTGATATTGTGGGCCTGTTTTAAGCAGGAGGAGCATCATCACACAAGACACAACCTTCCAGACTAACCATCAAAGCTTTCTAATCCCTCCTTATGATGGGATGGTAGAGAAAGTCAAATCACATGGGATGACACTGGAGCTGAAGAGAGGAGCAAAGGATGCCAAAGGAGCTCGTGCCCTGAGTTTTTCTACCCTTAGAAAAACCACCCAATTACCCTTTCCTCCTCTTTGATTACACAATCGACTTCAACACCCTCAAAAGCCAACAGCAGAAGACCCAAAACATGGGCAAAAGTAATGATTAAGAGCCTTTAAGTACAGTTCCCAGAACCAGCTTTCAAAGGCAGGGTAAATAAGTAAGACCTTTAAATTTTAAGATGTTGCTCAGCAACACCTTGTCATGCCACATCACACAACACTTCTTCCTGTTATTTCTCTGTCCAAAGGTCAAAATTCCTCTTCCCAAGAGACAAGCCTTCATATAAAAGAGTGGTGAAACTTTTACATGCAACTAATTCAGGAACAATCCACATCTTTGTCCTGGAGACATTCCTACATATGATTTATTGCAATTTAAGGTGGGGAGGGAAATGACAAATTTTGTCTCAAATCGAGGCAAATGAAAACAGAATTATTTGTCCAGCACACACAGTCCAGCTCTGAAATCTCAAGATGCTCATGGCTACTAAGGTAGGAGTTTTTATCACTCTCATGTAGCCTAGGGATAAGCATTTTTTAACTGCCTGTACAAGCAAAAAAAAAAAAAAACCAGTGGTCAGTTCAATTTTTCAGAACAAGCTAAGTCATGGCACACCCCATCCTGCCAAGTGGGGATTTGGGTCCTTAAGCAGAGAAACCTGGTGGTCCAACTTCCCAGAAATATCATTATGCCCATCTCCCAAAGCACCCAAGGCAGCCCTAGGAGGATGAAAACCAATATTGAAATGATCAAAAACACACCACGTTGCACATGAGACTTCTTGCCCACCCATCTTCTCCTTATCTCATCCTCCCACCAGTTCCATCCTGCGAATGGATCTGTCTTCTTCTCCCATTCAGTCTTTTTCTGATGGTTTCTCCGTAGCAAGGCCTCTCCTTTGTGTCCTTCTTGCATTCTCCATACACGAATGCAAGAGGGACATGATCCTTGGTTGGCATCCACAGGGACGACTCCAGTATAGGGAGGAATTAATGACAACTCCGCCCACCTGCAGGTTTTTGGGGGTTTTTTTTAAGCCATCGTGTATGTAACTCACATGATGTGAGTGCAGGAATATCACACTAAGGCTCTGGAAAGTAAGGGCGGGTTTTCCTCATTTCTATGGTTATGAGCAATTTTAATGACCAACCTAAATAAAAAGGCTGGAAGAGAGAGAAAGTAGGAAGGAGTGAGGTGGGTGTTTAATTTTGATTGACAAGACAGAGCAGAACTAGTTAAGATCTGTCAAGTGCTTGCTGAGGATCACAAATCCTCAGCACATTCTACAGCAGACAGAATTAGTCTAAATGCACAGCTTTACAAAAATATTTCTTATCTGCTGAGATCAGAGTTCAGCATTTCAGTTGCCCCACAGAAAGCAGCTGATGTCATAACCACCAAAGGAACCAAGGTAGGGCCAGAAAAACATTTTTATTATTTGTATTTGATTTTTAAGTATCAACATCTACAATGTCTTAATTTTTGTCTCTGGCCTCTATATATATATATATATATATATATATATATATAAATATTTATATAAAATGACAGCATTCTCAAGATTGTTAACTACCAAAACAACAATTTTAAAGGTGTTATCAAAGGCACCACTTTGGAATCACATCTGCATTACATGAAATGTTGTATAAATACAGAGCAAAGAGATAATTCCTGCAATAAAGACTTTAAAATAGGAGATTGAACGCAGAAGGAGTTGAACACAGATTTGATGGGAAATTTCAGGAAACACAATCTGGAAAGACAAAAACACTGGCATGACAGTCAGCTGTGATATTCCCTGAAGATACACCACTAAAAAACAAACTTTGGGGAAGATTAAGAACGTTCCTACAAATTAAATCACCAAGAAGGAAGAAGAATCAAGAGGTGGAGACTTGGAGCATTTCATAGTCAGGAGCAGAGTTTCATGACCTTGGAGGGAAGAATCAATACCTCAGCAAGGCACAAGGCAGCATGAGAAGACTAAACCAGCATCTTGCGTTTAAGGCCTGGGAGAAGCAGGATGTACCAAAGGACAGACACAAGGAAAATCCAAGATGTGCCTGAACCAAACTTGAAATATGTTTTTCTTGTACTCACTTGGCTCTGTTGGGATGAAAGCAGGACACAGTGATCTTCACAGGGCTACACACCCGTGAGCTTTGCTGTTTTATCAAACGACGTTTGAATTTTAAGGAGAAAAAAACTCGGCAAGAGAGGACGGGGTTACAAAAGAAGGAAGTCAGCAGCTCCTGAGATGCCTGCCAACAGGATCTGCACTTAAGGCGTGCAGTTTTGGCAGAGAACATTCTCAAAATCTGATATTTAAAAGTCTCATGGTGTTGGAACGTATAATTAAAGTAAAAGGATACAAGTGAACTAAGATCTGATCAACACAAACTTGTATCAAAGTCAAATGTGTTCCCACAAAGACTAAGCCACCTGGTTCTTCCATGCTTCATTCAAAGAGAGAAAAATTAGCTACCAACTACTTTTATTCTCACTCAAAATCATCCCTCTCCAGCTTCTAAAAGGGATGGATTTGTAACAATCTTCAAGAATTAAAAAAGCCCAAGCAAATAAAAAGACCCCAAGCAAACCCCAAAACTCACAAGTTATTTCATTTACTGCCAGTTTCCAATTCTAGAGCAACATATTTGTTGTGATATGAACTTTTCCTTCACCCATCAGTGCCCAGGCATTGATGGGTGAAGGACACAAAGAATAATGAAAACACCTACAGATTCGTTCTTGCTCCTCAAAAACTGGAATAAATGAAAGAATTCAAATCCTTCATTGAGAAAAGCCCTGAGGAGAGGAAAGACTTGCAGATATAGGTGGATGGGAAGCTTGACATGATATTATAAATGGTAATGTGGCTGCCCCATCCCTGGAAGTGTCCAAGGCCAGGCTGGACAGGGCTTGGAGCAACCTGGTCTACTGGAAGGTGTCCTTGCCCATTGCAGAGGGTCAGAACGAGATCATCTTTCAGGTCCCTTCCAACACAAACTGTTCTAATATTCTGTGAATTTACTGCTGTTTCCTTCCCAGCAGTGCCACCTTAATAACCAAGAAAATAACAAAAAAACCCAACAAAATAAGGAATTCATATGTGATCTGATTTCTTACTGCAAGGTTTCCAACAGCCAAGCTGTCCATCACCGTTGAAAAGAAAAGTCAAAGTAGCATGGAATCAGCTGGCACAAGCTCATTTATGATCAGGTAATGCCTTGAAACCTCCCAAACCAACTCTGCTGCTATCAGAGCCACCTCTTCCTTGGACAGCGCCCAGGAACTACTCGCAAATGAAACCCAACCAAATTTATTCTGCAAGCCTGGAAATTTCAGTTACAGAGGTGACGTGACATTTCGTTTCGCCAATGCTAATCTAATGCCTTTTTAAAGGTGCATACGTTTCACCCTGTTGGCTTCCAACACTGAATTACCAGCTCTGCTAAGCTTCAGAATAAATGAGACTAGCGTGGCCTCCAGGCGAAATCCCTTTGCTGTAATCTTTATTCAAAACACACCGCTCCGGAGACTTGCATGCACTGCCAAAAATCGCCTTGAGGTTTGCTCTTAAGATGGCAATTTGCATATCAACATTTTGCTGCAGAGCTTACCCAATGTCCCCGCTATTATTTTAATACTGGGCTGTGGGCGGCCCCCTGAGCAGCTCACAGAAGTGCAGGCTAAAAATATTCCAGCCTTCCCCACCGGCTCCACACATGACCACAGCGAGCGCCGGCTTGGATGCAAAACCGGCAGTGATGGCATCCACCCGCCTCTCCAGGAGAACACGCAGGCTCCAAGGTGCTCAAAGAAACATGGCAAGAAGGAGAAAAGTAGCTCTGCATGGATGGAGGAAAAATGCACATGCGCCGGAGGAGGAAGAGCGCAGAAAGAGCCGGCTTTACGAGGGAAGCTGGAGAAGTTTATCCATGTGCAAGACATTATTGGGAAAACACATTAAGAGGTAATAAAGCAGGTGAGGGAGGCACCACCTGGGATATGAATTTAAGATGATGCTGAACAGAGGAAGGGAAAGAATTCTCAAGCACAGAACAGGAGCGATGCCGGGCGGACGTGAGCACAGCCTGATTCATGCCCCAGAAGGGAGATCCTGATCCCGCTGGCAGCACCATGTTGATGACAGCGCACGAAAAAACATGGATTGCAGGTTTTTCTCCTTGCTCTCCTCCCCCTCACCCAGTAAACCCCAGGCTCAGAGGTTGTAATTATTTCTGGCAAGGTGTAAACAGGTCTGGGAAATGAAACGGAAAACCGGAGCTATTTATGAGATGCCACGCAGGGAGTCGGCATTGGAGCCCAGCTACCAAACCAGCGAGTGCAAGGTCACCCTGGTCTGCTCAGGAAAGCGACTTTGCAAAGTGGTTTGCAGCCAGCCAGGCAAAATAACCAGGCTCAGTCTGCCCAGGATGGTGAGTTAATGGAAACAGAGGGTGGAGAACCACCAGAAGACATTGCTTCAGCCAATGACAAGGGTTTTATCATGATGTTGGTAGGCTTTGAGATAATGTCCATCGAGATGACATCCACTCATGACAACCATCTGCTCCTCTGGGGCGTGGGAAAGGAGCAAGGAGGACATCAAGTGCATAAATCTCCCTACACCAAAGTCATTGCAGAGGGAAGCAGCCAAAGGACTCATCTGCCTGGAACTGTTCCAGGCCAGATTGGATGGAGTTTGGTCGAGTGGAAGGTGTCCCTGCCCATGGCAGGGAGATTGGAACAAGATGGTCTTGAAGGTCCCTTCCAACCCAAACCCTTCTATGACCTGCATGTAAATGACCAGTGGAGACCACTCATCCCCTTACCCTGCAGGCCACCACTTTCTTCCAAGGAATTGGATTATTGCCCCAACCCAGGAAGAACCACAAATTTTGAAAATCAATTTCCTTTCTGCTGTGAAGAAAAGAAGGAAAGGCCAAGCCCTCCCAGCAGAAGGATCTAGGATCTTACAGCCCAATGGGACTGAAGGAGCCAGCAGCATTTCAAGCCCACAAAGCAGCCACTCAAGGAAAACTCAAAAACTCTTTTTGGTCTCACCAGGAAGCAAAGGAAAAGAGATGATCAAATTCAGGAAGTACAGGCAGTGAGGCAGTGAGTGCCCCTGGGGACAGCAGGACCTCCAGACTATTTTCTGCACACACTCTTTATATTCTGTGCTCAAATGCCTCATAAACAGGACTACGATGCACGACCCTGTTTCTAAGTATGAGATTATACTTAAATTCTAATTAATTTTAAAAAGGATGGCAAGCACAGCACAGTAGGAAAGGAACTGGCCAAAGAGAAAAGAGCAAGCCTGAAGACCTCAGAGCCTGTGGGACATCTGCATATATGAAAGGAAACAAAGGAACATGTGAATAATGTGCAAAAACAGAAAATAGAAACAGAAAAAAGAAAATAAAAAAGCAGACCCTGATTTCCATGCACAGGGAAGAGGATCTTGACAATTAATTTGCCAGTACTGTCATAATGGGGAAAAAAAAAAAACCCCAACCAACCAGAATTCCAGTCTCATGATTGCCCTATGTTTGGGACAAAGGAGACGAAACCAGAGAAGTTGTGGATGTACCATCCCTGGAAGTGTTCAAGGCTGGGTTGGGTGGGGTTTGGAGCAACCTGGGACAGTGGAAGGTGTCCTTGCCCGTGGCAGGGGGTTGGAAGTAGGTCCCTTCCAACCCAAAGCATTCTAGAATCCTAGGAAACCCATCTGATTCAGCTCTGAAGATGATCAACAGGAAAATATCTGCAGTGAGATTCTCAGTTTGCTTTTCCAAATTCAAAGGTGCCCTGTTTTACACAAATATGGCAATCCTGTTTTCACCACTTGCTAAGACGCCTCTCCAAGGGGCTGGTTTGGGCACTTGGCTAGGACAGAACCCATTACATTTTTAGAAAAACCACCCATAGCTACGAAACCTCCCTGTGGTGCATGATCAAAACTTAGGAGGGCTTTGGAAAGCACACAGTTGTTCTCTAAAATAGAAGTGTCAAAAACTTTGGACAGCATTTCTCAGGCTTCCACACCCACATTTTGCCACCTATTTCCATCTTAGAGCACTTGCTGTTCATGGAAGCTGAAGGTCCTTGACACTGAGAAATCAAGCCTCTAACATGCAGTGGCTTCAACACAATTTAAGCACCACTACTTCCATTATTTTAGATTTTTTTACCATATTTATCATTAGTAAAAGTAGATTTAGTAAAATGACTTTTCACCATCACCACATTTCTGGATAGCTTTAAAATCTGCATGGGATAGTCTGTAAGAGGATGGGGAGCATCAGGAGGTTGGACAAACTTCCCTGATCACAGCTATGAGTATTCACCATGGCCTCACCCTGCCCACATCAATCCCACAGCACCTTTGGCAGAGAAAAAACTAAAACTTTCAATTCTTTAAAACAAAGGCCAAAAAAACAGAACATAAAAGCAAACAAAACCACATCCAGTATTATTATATATATGTGAATTTTATATATAGCATCTTATGCACTGTATTACAGAAATTACTTGTTAATTTAATAATAGACATATATTTGTAAGCTTAATTTTTCATGTTTTTTCACTGAGCATCCACAACCTGCAGCAGAGTATTTGATGGGACTGATATTAGGGTCATCCCAGCAATGACAGGCACTCGGGTAAGGGAGCAGCTGGGGATTATCAGACACACAACAGAACACATCAAAACATTTGGGGAAGGTAAATTACATCTCAAGCTATCTAACACTATGTCTAAACTTGTATAAATCAGGTATTTTAGAAATTAGGAGGTTCTCAGGAGAGTCTAGAAAGCGAATAGTGTCACAAGAGATCACAAATCAATTGGTTTTGTTTGTGAAAAGCTGTATTAAGTTTTAGCTCTTGATTCACTTTGCAGAAAGGAAAATCTGAAGATCTGCAGGTTCCAACAAGAAAATCTGTCATGTACAGGGTTACAGGAAACAAGGTGCTACCCAGTGAGCCAGCACTGCACCTGCAGCCTCATCGACCTCCCCCATCTCCAAACAGATGCACAGCAGCATTTTTATCTCCAAAATTAGAAGAACTTGGAGCATGGTGAACATCTCCATGCTGGGACCCGGGATGCTGCAAAGCATTTGTTAATAATTCAGCTACAATCTAATTGCAACTACCTCCAGTGAGCTGCAACCACTGCTCCCTCTGATCCTGAACACTTCCCATCCCTGGAGTGTCCACGGCCAGGCTGGATGGAGCTCTGAGCAACCTGGTCTGGTGGAAGGTGTCTCTGCCCATGGCAAGGGGTTGGAATGAGATGATCCTGAAGGTGCCTTCCATACCAAACCATTCTACGATTCAATGAATCTAAAATTGAAGTGACTATTCCACAACTTGTAGACCCAGTGAGACATCATCCAAATCTTCCCCAAACAGCCCATGAGGATTTTTCTCCCCTAAGTCACCCCAAAATTGGGCTACACAAACTGGACAGGCATCACCATTGCATGAGGACTGTGATCACAGTCATGAGATGTCACAGGTTGGTAAATCATGGAATCACAGAATGGTTTGGGTTGGAAGGGACCTTAAAAATAATCTCATTCGAAACCCCTGCCATGGGCAGGAACACCTTCCACTAGACCAGGTTGCTCAGGTCCTTCAGCTTAAAGCCATTCCCCCTTGTCCTATCACAAATAAATAAGGGAACTTCGAAGTGGGGGAAGAAAGATGAGAAACAGCATTCCTGGCTGTGTATGGGATTTTGTACAAAGCAGCCATTAATAGCAAGTTTGGGAGTTCCCTCATACCATATTTGAGTCTCTGGCATCTCAGACAGCCAAGAAATGGGTTAATCCAAAAATTTGGGTTGTAACACCTCCAAATCTGCCTGGTTTTTCACATGTAGAAAAATAAAGGAGGCACCTCCCTCCTCCATGCAGAAGCATCACAAGAAGATTCATTATAAATGGAAAAAAAAAGGCAACAGGTTTCAGCAATGAGTGTGATCAAAGTCTCTTGTGGAAGAAGAAAATGTTTTATTTTACAGAAATAAGAACTATGGCAACAGCTCTGGAATAAAATCCTACAGCACGGCTGTCTCCTGCACTCCTTTACTCCATGCACCAGATGATGGAGGGGTCCTACAAGGGGAAAAAAAATACATGGCCAAGTTATTCAAGACTAGAATGACAATAAATGTATGCAGAGAGGAGAAGGAGGACAAATAAAGTCCTCTATAACTTCAAAAAATCATATTTTTGCAATGCCTGGCTTTGCAGCAGGGGGGACAGGAGAGCAAGAACAAAACAAATGCCACACAGTGAAGAGCATCAAACATTTTGCACTTATTTTCTGCTTTTATTTAGGGAAGAGATGACAGAGAGAGTGAAGAAATCACCACCTAACCCAACATGGGTATTTACTTCCAAAAAAAAAAAAGGAATTTTACAAAAAACAAACAATACTAAGTATAGGTATTGCAGCCGAGTTTGACTTCATTAAAGGAGAAGCTGGAAAATATTGTCCAGATTATTCTTGGAGCATCCCAGCAGATGAACTGCCAAGACACCTAAACTGCCCTTGGGAGAGCTTTTCCCAACAGCTCTGCACCCCATCAAAAAAACCAAAACATCCAAAAACACCTGCTGATACACCATTTCTTCGTATTTTTTATACCAATCTTCAGGACATATTTAAAAAGCAACTGTTTACCAGTGCAATCTCTATTTTTCTAATGGACACGCAAAATGGACATAAAAAAATAAGATAATCCATCCTGCCCCTTTTTTATTTTAGTTAAATGCTATTTTTTCCATCATCAGAAACACTGCAGAGATGTGCCCATGCACTGCAACAAAGAGATGGCACCTGCCTACTGAATTTCCTGACTAGTGACACTTCGAAGAAAAAGAGTTTTAAATAGAAACCTCCCTGCAAGTGTTAAATCAGATTAATTTAACTCTTGCGTTATTTTAATCTTAGACGCCACCATTTGCAAGGCAAGCAGGAAAAAAAATAGGGAGTAGGAGTCTTATCTTGACCATATTCTTTGGGAAATACAGTGTATTATTAAAAACCACAAAGAACCTTTCTGACAGCAAAATACATACTTCTGGCTCTTTGGCAGTAGAAAAAGAGCACAAATATTTCATGAAGCTTTCTGGGCACTCAACATCAAATGATGGGCAGAGCTTCCCTCCAGCTTTGCAGTGCCCAATGACGCTGCCAAAAACACCAACGCAAGTTTGGGGCCACATTTTGGATTTGCACATTGCAAAAAGTGTTCTGCAAAACACAATGCACTTTGAAAGGTTGGTGATGCTGCTGAGGAAGAAGTTTTGCAGCATTTTCCCTGCAAGCATCATCATGGAGCAACACCCTGCTACTTCAGCTGTGACTTAGGCTCATGCTTAAATAGCTGTATTAAATTCAGACTGAGTAGATCATGTCATAGGAAGGACACACATTCTAATGGTCAGGAATCATGGAATGGCTTGGGCTGGAAGAGACCTTAAAGATCATCCAGTGTCATCCATGGGCAGGGACACCTTCCAGTGTCCCAGGTTGCTCCATGGCCTGTCCAAACTGGGCTTGAACACTTCCAGGGATAGGACAGCCACAGCTTTTCTGGGCAACCTGTGCCAGGGCCTCCCCAGCCTCACAGCAAGGAAATTCTTTCCAATATTGAATCTAAACCTGCTCTCTGTCAGTGGGAAGCCATTCCCCCTGTTGTATTCACTCCAGGCCCTTGTCCAAAGTCCCTCTCCAGCTCTCTTGGAGCCCCTTTAGGCACTGGAAGAGGCTTTATGCTCTCTCTGGAGGCTGAACATCCCAGCTCTCCCAGCCCCCAGCCTGGCTGCAGAGCAGAGGGGCTCCATCCCTCTAATCACCTTGGTGGCCTCCTCTGGACTCGCTCCAAGAGCTCCATGTCCTTCCTATGCTGGGACCCCAAACCTGGATGCAGTTCTACACGTGGGTCTCAGCAGAGTGGAGCAGAGGGGCAGAATCCCCCCTCAGCTGCTGCCCACCCTGCTTTGGATGCAGCCCAGGACACATTTGGATTTCTGGGCTCCAAGTGCACATGGGTCATGTCCAGCCTCTCATCCACCAGCACCCCCAGGCCTGTCTGCCCAGGACTGCCTTCAATCTGTTCATCCCCCAGCCTGGACACCAGAGGTTGAACACATGACCAACCATGCCCTGGGTGGAAAAACCCAGTCACCCATCATCCATCCATCCATCCTCACTGGGATCAAACCTGGACACACTCATCCTTTCCAGTGAAAGCAGCCTTTGCCCTGACAATGACGACTCCACCCCTACATAAAACAGTCAGAGGCTCCTCCTGCCCCCCCAAAACCCTCAGGTGTCACAGATTTCCAGTCCCCTGAAGCACCAGCAACCCTGGGAAGGTCCATAAAAACCCAAGTGAGAGCCACCCAGCTCACCCGACTAGACAAAGTAGGTGAACTGCAGGAAGGAGGATAATAAAGATGGCAAAAGTAAATTAAAAATTTTCAACAGTTCATTCCACTTTCATCGAGCAGAATGTGTTTATGGTACAAGGAGGGAATCAAAAGTATTATTTTTATCTTGATATTATTTACCCTTTCACACTTTCTATTTAAATATTCCTGAAATCCCAGAAGAACCAACAATTCAAAATACCATTTCATATATATATTTATAAGGAAAGAGAAGCACAGACTCATTCATTCTCAGCTTCCGTCTTTTTTTTTCTTTTCAATTAGATTTTAAGTGCTTTAATCTCAATGTGCAAATTTATTAAGACACAGAATACTTATTTCTCCTCCACTCCCAGTAAAGATTCTCCAGACCCAGAGCAAGCATCTTGCTTTCTGGGAAGCCTGGTCACACCAGAGGGTTGCACGATGAGGAGTAAACGATAAGAGGTTTAAAATATTTTAAATAAATAAATAAATAAAGAGAGTTGTGAGAAAATGAATGAGGTTGCTTGCACAAGACAGGATGGGAATAGAATATTGCAATATTGAAATCTCTGTTCTATCAGTCTCTTTAGCCAATCTCAAATAAATAACTTAGAGAATCACAAAACACTTTGGGTTAGAAGGGATCTTAAAGATCATCCAGTTCCAACCCCTTGCCATGGGCAGGGACACCTCCCACTAGCCCAGGTTGCTCCAAGCCCCATCCAACCTGGCCTTGAACATTTTCAGGGATGGGGCAGCCACAGCTTCTCTGGGCAGCCTGTGCCAGGGCCTCCTCACCCTCACAGTAAAGTCTTGCTTTAGACACGATAGCAGGGGGAAACAGGGATGGAATCTGAATCAGAAGCCTGGACCAAGCAGGACATGTGGCTGCACTGATCAGCCTCTCCCATGTCCATCAAAGCTGCATCAGTGGTCGGGCTAATTTTTAATTGCATTAATAAACAAAAGCAAACCAGCAAGGTGGGAGGCCTAGGAGAATGCAAGAACGGTGATTTGTTGCTTGGATGACCACTGGAAAGTGGGAATCAGCACATTTAACACTCCAGAAAAAGTCCAGAGACCAACCTGAGGATGAGATGAGAGGGAAAAGGATGCTGCAGCTGGTGAAGATGGTGGAGCAGGAAGGCAACAAGGGGTCAGACAGCAATGCCCTGACACATCAGGGATTTTAAAACCTGAATTTGCACCAACATAATGAAGAGGGATTTTCCAGAAGAGCACAGGACAAGGGGATAGGACAAGGGGGAAATGGCATTAAGCTAAATGAGGGTAGATTTAGATTGGATTTTAGGAAGAAATTCTTTACTGAGTGGTGAGGCCCTGGCACAGGTTGCCCAGAGAAGCTGGGCCCAGCACTGGAAGCGTCCAAGGCCAGCTTGAACAGGGCTTGGAGCAACCTGGGATAGTGGAAGGTGTCCATGGCAGGGGTGTGGGACTGGATGATCTTGAGGTCTGTTCCAACCCAAACCATTCAATGATTCTATGATTAACACTCCAGAAAACATCCAGAGTCCATCTGGAGATAAGATGGAAAAGGGCATCACAGCTGGAGAAGACAGTGGAGCAGGAGAGCATCAAGGGGTCAGGCAGCAGCTGGCCTGAGTCAGTGGTGATTTAAAGACCAGAAACACCTGCAGGGACACCTGGACCACAGCAGAGCCCAGCAGGGCAGGATGGGGCCCTGTATGTTGACAGCCCCACTGCAAAGGCAAAAACCAGCCTGGAAAAAGGGATAAATGCTTGAAAAAGTATAAACCTTATTGCCAAACAAAAAAAGGAGAGGGTGGGGGAAAGCCCTCATATTTTAATCAATCCTTCCCACTCCACAACACACAGCTAGTAAAAATTTAGGATTCAGTCTGCTGAATCTTAAATCCTTTGTGCAGAATGAAGCACAAAGCAAAACTTGAGGCCGCCACCCCACGCGAGGGTTTGCAAACAAACATTTCCTTGTTCCTGCAGCACTCCCAGAGAGAAGGATGCACCTCAAGCTCCAAAATGTCACAGAAAACTTCAAATGCAAGCAAGCAGAGGGTTCTGCAGGGCATATTCAGTGTGCTGGTGGCAGAATGAAACGTGCTTTTAGCTTTCCAAACCCTCTGCTTTTTGATATGCACACAAAGACACCGAGCAGTTCCATGGGAACACGAGGTTTCCCCAGCAAAGTCCACTCCGGCACCAGATGCCGGAGGTTAATTGTACCCCACAGCTCAGGGGAGCTTTTATTAAAAGCTTCAAACCACAAACACTTTTCAAAGTACAAAAGCAACCAAAAAAAAAGTTTCTGCAGTCAGCCGAGGACCACTGCAGAAAGAGGCGCTTTGTACATTTAAAAGAGGTTTTATTTCCTCTCCTTGTACTTCCAAATGCATCCCATTGCCTCAAGCTCCCTGAATGAGCCTGGAAGGTGTAAAAAATAATAAATAAACAACATCATGGCCTCTGTGAGTTAAAACTGAGCCAAAACCTGGCAGGTAACAACCCAGGAGCAATTCCCAATATTGTCATTGTGCTGGAAATTGATAAATCAGGGTTTCTTCATGAGCAGCTGTGGGACAGTGGCAAACTGGGTGCAGGGACATCCCATCCTCACCCAGTCACTGGTGACATGGGACACAGGTGTGGTTCACAGCTCGTGCATCCCTCCCTGCTCCCAGCCCTGGGCAAGGCCAGCCCTGTCACTCACTACACACATGCCATGCTGTGCAACAGCAGCCACAGTCCCCAAGTTCCACCCACAGTCCCTGTGCCAGCCCTGTCCCTATGTCACACACCCCCCCCAGCCCAGCTCTGTCCCCATATTACACACTGCCCCCTGTGCCACGGCAGTCCTGTCCCCACGTCACATCCCCCTGTGCTAGCCCTGTCCCCATGTCACACACATACCCCCGGTGACAGTCCAGCCCTGCCTCCTGGTCACACACACACCCCTGTACCAGGCCAGCCCTGTCCCTGTGTCACACACACACCCCTGTGCCAGGCCAGCC